>NW_024519206.1:23943485-23955875 GCF_017590135.1 Pyrgilauda ruficollis | reverse complement strand
CAGCATCCACGCTATTGTCCTTCACAGCAGCTCATGATGCTCCACTCCATGACTACCAGGGTTTTCTAGGAAGCATTTTCATGCAATACTGGTTCCTAGCAGAATCGTGCTTGTGATTGCCTAACACTGGAGTGTCCTGAAGGGAAAAAGTCACTTACCTCCTATCTGGATGACGAAACAGTCAACTGGCATTGGAAAATATATTTGTAATGCCTCATCCTTCCCTGGGGCACTGCTCATTTCTCTCTAAGTGTTGCCTTAATTTACTGAAAGCAGTTAGGGTCAGAGCCCTGGCTGCCGTTCAGACATTGCGTGCTGCAGGTCCCAGTGCCAAGCAGAGCTGTCCAACTCTCACTTCTCGCTGCAAAACCAGAGATGCTCTGCCTGTGCCAAGGGAGGCCCTGAGTTACTCACACGGCCGAGCCCCAGCCCCGAGTCCCACAGGCAGCTTGGACTCTCACAGGCACACAGTGATCTCTGAGAAAAACGAGACTGAGCAACAGGTTCAAAATGTACAAAAGTGGTGGCACCATCTACAGCACCCCACCTACTACCACTCCTTGCAGCCCTTCCCTCTTGCTTATTGCCATTGTCATGGATTTATCCCCTCAGGGTGCAGTGGAGCCTCTGTGTTCCACAAAACCTGTGCAGGGGCTAAGCAGGTTGTGCATCATCTCCCCCCAGCAAAATGGGAGTGGGAAGCCCCACCCAGGAGTTCCCCAGGCTTTAACCCAGCAATCCCTCAGGACTTCAAAGGCATGAAGGGAGCTGCTTAGGAAATCTTGGCAATTAGTACAGCCACTCACAGACACCCTTCCTTAAACCTCAAGGGAAAATTGAAACAATGAATAATGTTATTAAACAGTCAGAAACTGAAAAACTTGGTTGGAGAGTGAATAGCATGGCTGGCTGGTTGCTGCTCCCAGGGCAAACAGTCTCCTGTGCATGCCAAGTGCTGCTGCTGGCCATGGGTCACTGTGGTGCTGCACACAGCCATGGGATGGAGTAACACAAGGTCCAGGCTTCCCAGTCATCCCTCCGGGCATCCCATGCTGGGGAGCTGCAGCTGGTCAGCCCTGCCCAGCCCTGGGAGCCATCGCTGACATTGCACCCACCTGGCTATCCCCTCAGCCAGTGAAGGCTCAAATTCACAAAGCACTTCGCTATTGTGTGGAGTCCTTCTCCTTTGAAAAATTTGTTTTCGGGCTATGAATGCACACGCAAGTGTTCATTATTTCTGTGGTCACAGTCCAAGCCTCTGGCAGCCTAGATCTGCATGGTGCCTCAAGGGGGAACCTCCTTTCTGTGGCACAGCAGGATTTAATGGGAACTACTAAACATGGAGGCAGAAGGTCAAACCATTATAGATGGTGGTGATAATGAAATTGGCCCCTGGGTCACAGGAAATCCATCTCTCTGCCCAGACAGGATGGTCACCAACACTAGATTGGGGCACTTGAGGTTTTGTCTAGCTGAGTCTTGAAAACCTCCATGAGCAGAGACTCAGCTGCTTGTATAGGCAGCCAACCTCCATGTGACATTTTTTCCCCTGATGGCCAGCTTGAAAGTCCTAAGAGACAACCTGTGCCTGTTATCTTGTTTAGTACTGGCCATTTCTATGCTGCCTCTGGAACTCCTTTCCAAGGCTAACTGGGTCAGCCTGAGCCTTCCTTGTCTCCAGCGAGGCCACATCTCCTCCTACGCCCATGCCATCTCACAATCCTTGAGCCAGATCAGTTTCCTACACCCCTCTTGAATTTGGGGGTCCAGCACTGGAAAAAACACTCCAGGGAGAACCATTGACTATGTTAGGACTCTGAGAGCACCACTGGGACTGGCTGCCCCTGCCCAACCCACAGAGCTTCCCCCTCCTCCCTGCCCATGGCCCAGGACCCCATCTCAGATTTTACAAGCAAGTTGCTGACCTTTTTTTTTTGGTGTTAAATACCCGGAAAGAGACTTGCCTTAGAAAGGGCACTGAAACACATAGACCAACAACCACCTGCCTAAAGCAAGGTGTCATTTTACAGTCTAGAGAACTTTGTTCTGTCCTCAGGAAGGACAACATTCTCAGGAATATTGTCTTCTTTAATCCTTTCCATTAAAAAGTCACGTGGTACAACACTCCACACACTTGATTTTTAGGGGCATAGCCCTGGTTCTCCGGGGAAGGCTTTCCCCACTGACCTGAGCTCACCCCAGATTTTCCTCCAAGACCAAGTGAGCTGCAGGCACCACACCACTTGCTGTAGACAAGTGCCCATATTGTGCAACTTCCCTCTGCACCTCTCAGATCCCCAAAATGAAGATTTGCTGCTGCTCTTCTGCAGAAGAGCACCCTGAACATGCCAGGATTGGTACCCATTTATTCCTAATTCCATGTTTTTTCTGTGCCAGACAAGGTCAGAGCCACTCTTCTGGCAAGTTGAGTCACAGGACTTCCTTCTTCAAAAACACCCCACAGTTTGCAAGATCGTGTAATTATGCGTGTATGTGGGACACTCTTGCAATGTGATAATTTAAGGTCTCTGAAGGGTCAGCAGAGGGCACTGAGTCAAATTTCTTGGAAATTTTGAATATACCAAACTCGGCAGAACAATCTACCAAACTTATTTATCACATCTACTTCAAATAATTATTACCTAGGCAAACATACCATCCTTCAACTGATTTCAATATATGCTGTGACTGAGATGCTGTACAAACTTTCAGTGACTCCTTGTCAATGACAACAGGGACATTTAAAAGTTTTTATGTATATTTCCTTATCTAATCAGTCAAATTATGGTTTATGGTTCAACTGAAACTGTAATTTCATTTGGCTTTGTTCCTTGTAAAGGTATATGAGACATTGTTTACCTTAGAATACAATACTCCTGGACATTGTTTATACAACATTTTTCTGTTTTTCTGTTTCTGCTTCCCACCATTAATTCAAATATTCTTATTTGAATCTTCCTGAGTGTCATTGTGAGCCTTCCTGTTAACCATGCACCTGCTTCTTCTACTCTTTAAAAGTATGACATGGTATGGCCATGCCTGATGATGAACAAGACGCTGGCAAACACCATGTTGTGTTTGAGAATGAGAGGTAGGTGCAGGAAAGACTCGTTACAACCGGCACTTGGGAGGTGAGAGAATCATGGAGGGGTTTGTGTTGAAAGGGACCTTAAAGATCATCTAGTTCCAAACACCCTGCCAGGACCAGGGACACCTTCCACTAGACCAGGCTGCTCAGAGCTCCATCCAAACCAGCCTTGAATAGTGCCAGGGAGGGGGCATCCACAGCTTCTTTGGGCAACCTCTTCCAGCAGGATTTCTTTCATTTAACCTTAGTTTTCCTTCTTACAGCTTTACTCCCTGTCCCATAACTGCAGTTCCCGATGAAGAGCCCCTCTCTGGTTTCCCTGTAGGCCGCCAGCAGATACTGAAAGGCTGCTATGAGGTCTCCACACCTTCTCTCCTCCAGGCTGAACAGCCCCAGCTTTCTCAGCCTGTCTTCCTGAAGCAGGTGCTCCAGTCTCCTTATCAATTCTGTGACCTTCTGGACTTGCTCCAACAGTTGCATGTTCCTCCTACGTCAGGGGCACCAGAGCTGGATGCAGCACCACAGGTGGGGTCTCACCAGAGCAGAGCAGAGGGACAGAATCGCCTCCCTCCACCTACTGGCCACGCTGCTTTAGATGCAGCCCAGGATTTGTTTGGCTTTCTGGGCTGCGAGCCCACACTGCTGGCTCATGTTGAGTTTCTGGTCAGCCACCACCCATTAGTCCTTCGCCACAAGTCTGCTGTCAGTCATGTCTCTGCCCAGCTTGTAGGTGTGCCTGGGATCAAATCCATGTCTCCAATTTAGAGACAAGGATGTTGTGCAGTACAGTGTCTAATGCTTTGAGCAAGCCCAGGCAGACAACATCCATGGCTTTGTCCCTATCCACCAGTGCTGTAGACACAGCACTGTGTTTCTGTGAGATTTTGCTAGAATTTGACTGCAAACATGTGCCCAAGACTCTTCTCTAATAATATCTCACCTCAACTGAGCAAAAATTTCATGCATGCACACTGCTGTAGTTCCCACATAAAGGTAACCTACCTTCTGCCCTGGTAAACCAATGTCTTGGAGATGGCCATGATCTTCAGCCACCTTACAAGGTTCACCACATCTGAATCACTGACTTGTCAAAAACAGTTCATTTGCTATTCTCACATTGCTTTATTGTGTGTATATGTGTGGTTCAAAATATCTAAAAAAAAAAAAAAATCAGCCACTGAGCTTTGGACACAGTTTTATTTTGGAAATCCCCCTGGTTTTTTTTTGTTTTTTTTTTTTTTTACCTTCAGCCACATTTTGGATGATCCCATATGAATGGTTTACCAGAAGTACACTGCTTTGCCACAGTGATTACAGTTTTTCTTGCAGCCCTGGCCCCAGGGGCAGACATGGCCAAACTCTTGTGTACACAAGAGAGGTGGGATTCTGCCATAAAATGAACCCTGCTTGGCAAACTTTTCTTACCATGGGAATTGGTGAATAACTTACTTCCGTTCCCACCTTCAAGTATTTATGAGAGAATTTACAGCCCTGGTTTATATTCATCTGCCTTAAAAGTGAGCACCACCAAGTAAAGTGCTGCTCACACCTTCTGCATACGTTCCACTTCTGAAGAAACACCTCCTAAACCTTGACCTCCAACAATGACCGTAATAAAGAAATGTCAGTTTTGAGATAGTCCAGATTAAAAAGCTTTCCAAATGGTTTATTAGGAAATGGGACAACAGCCAAACTAACCAGACTGCCTGGTCCTTCTACTGCTGTTTGCATGAAGGCAGCCATGGCTTACAGCTGGCTGAGGGTTAATAACAAGGGCAAATAAATCAGGCTTCATTAATTTTCCATTATCTATGAAGATCTAAGGAGACTGATGTACTTAGAAATGCATGGCTCCTGGCTGTCATGTCTGCAGACCTATAAGCGATACTGGGTCCCTGTGTCAGGTCCCAGCTTCCCAGGCAACTGGATGTGTCCCACCCTACCACTGCTGCCACCCAGAGAGCTCCCCAGGTGCAAAGACCCATGGTGGCAGGGAGGGAAGGCACCCAGAGCACTCTGCCCTCTTCCCTACCACATATGCAGCTCCCCTCTTTGACAGGAAGACTTGAGAGCACGCTGAGGGGAGAGGCAAAGGCTTTGCCCCTCCTGGGACACGGCTGCCAGATATGGTGACCTAGAATGGCAGGGAACAGAGCAAACAGCTCTCGGCCTCTTCTGGGAGACAGGGACTCTTCTGATTCAAAGAATCACAAACCCAACTCCAGTGGCATTCCCATCCAGGAGTCTATTTGACACTTGACACAGCACAGATCTGGCAGTCATGACAGACCTGGCAGGTTCTGATACAGACGCTCACAGAAACGTGTCCTTTGGTTTTCTGCACATGCCACAACCATGACTCACCTTCTGTCATTACAAGATGACAGAGACAACCTGGCAAGCCCAGAGCAAGCAAGCGATATCACCACCATGATGCATACATTTACAGGCATCATTGTGTTTCTTAATTAGGATTCCAACTGAAGAATTTCCAAGGAGGAAAAAAAAGAAGTGGGCAGGGGAATTAAACCGATACCTCACAAATGATTTGTGACACATTCACCAAATTGACACCTGAACACGGAGTAATCACTGATGCAAAATTTAGCAGATACCAGTGATCTGGTTGATCACATCACATCAATGGGAATAAGCATTATCCAGAGGTGTAGAAAAAACATGGCTTGATAAACTCCCTTTTACCAAACATTAAAGCAATTGTCAACTCGAGTGGGGATGAGGGATGTATTGAACATGGGTACTCCAAGTGAAAGCAGGTTGCCTGTTGAACTGTCCCAAAATTAGTTTGACCTACATAAAGCAGGAATGGTGATCAAAACCCTATTCTGGGTAAGGGTTTAAAGGAAAGAGCAGCAACCTTACAGTGACTAACATGTCAGGAATGGGTAAGTGAAAATTCTAGACGTCAGATACAAATGGCAAGTTCAAAGGTGTATGTGACTGACAGAGGAAGCTGAAGGAATTAATGAAAGTCTCCACAGCCTTACGGGTAGCAGTGGGCATAGAACCATTTCAAGAGACAGAAAGTCAGGACCAGCAGAGCAGAAATAACAGCTGCCTTCAGCATCTAATTCTGATTGTTCTTCTATTTTGGGATAGGTCCTTTCATGGAAAAATACTGATGCACAAGCACCTTCCACAGCCACCATGTTTACTTTCAGCATTCCCCAAACTGGGAAAGCTTCACAGCCACAGGGTGTGAAGAAGAGGAGTGGCTGATAAGCCTCTGGCCCTGATTTTCACAATACTGACTCAGAGCTGACCAGCTCCCTCCGAGCTGTCACTGCCACCATACCACCACCAGGAAAGATGTGACCAATGTGATTTTGGAAGTCAGCAGATGAGCAGTGAGCAGGGGTTAGCAGCCGACGTGTTCAGAGGCCGGTGGGGACTGGGGATGCTGTCATGAGACAGGCTGGAGAGGGACAGCATGGCACCGTGACCCCTCCAGCAGCTATCATTCCTTCTTCTCCACTGGGACTGGCACCAGCTGGGGTGCAGCCGTGTGCAGCAGCGTGAGCCCGCAGACTGTCATGGCAAGGCCAACCCACCACAGAGGTGTCCACGTCTCCCTGAAGAGCAACCTTCCCAGGATAGCCTGAAGGAAAAGAGAGACACAAAGCTTTGCTGGGCTGAGCTGCCCCAAGGCCTCCTGTGCTGCCAGAGCTGTGAGGACTTCTGGGAGAGATAGCCCTGGAAAAAACCTGGTTGAGGAAACTCCTGCTGGGATGACCAACAGGAATGGCTGCTGGACATGATGCTGGAGATGACTAACTTCACCAGCAGCCTGGAAGCACAACCATACTGTGGTCCTTAAGCAGGATTTGACAGATGCACATGTGCTTTGCTGCCTTCCCAGCACTTCTCAGGAGCCAAATTTCCCACTGACTGGGCATTTATTATTATTGCCGATTATTAGACACCACCATGAGCTGTCTGCCAGATGGAGCACAGAAACAAGGTGGACTGCTGTCAAGAGCAAAAAGCAAGTGGAAAAAACCTGTGGGTTGAAGACTCTCTTGCTGTCACTAGAGGTGATGCATCTTCAGACCCAGCTAGGGTGACTCTGGCTTGTCACAAGTGAGGTGTTCAAAGGAAAAGCAAAATGAAGCAAAGTTCCCAGCTCCAGCTCCCACTGGCAATCAGAAAACTTCAGTAAACTGTGTTGCTGCTGCAGGGCACCCAGCAGCACCCTTCCTCCTGCACCACCCAGGAAAGTTCCACCATCTGTGACATGAACAGCTATCAGAGCAGCTGAGGCCTGACACAATCATTTCCCATCTGTCTGTAACTCTCCCTTTGTGGCCAGCGATGCCCGTTGCACTGGGAGATGGGTTACAACCAGCACGGGCATTCCCACCTCGCTGTGCTCCTCAGGCTTCAGTGTCTGGGGAAGGGGTCTACTCACCGAAGAGATGAAGTTGGAGGCTGTCGTTGTCACAGAGGCAGCAGCTGAGGAGGAGGAGAGTCGTAAGGCTTTTGTGAAGACTGTCCACATCACTGCATTGCACACAAACACCAGGCCAACACAGATGAGGCGAAGCAACACTAGCAGCTGCAGGACAAAATGGAAAACTCTGTGTCTTTTCACCCCACACTTATTCAACCTCAATAATTCATGCACACTTTGGAGCCAAACCTAATGGTGTCGGCTTTTAAAACTGAATTGCAGCTAGTATTACATGAAGATGAATATATTAAATCACAGAAGGAAATGGAAACAAGGAAACAGCTCTGGACAGACTGTGAGCCTGCCATTCCTGCTGCAAGCCCAGCCTCACATTACAACCTGAGAAGTGCTACAATAATGTGCAGCAGCTGCCATGCCAGAAGCCAACATGCAGAAAGCTCTCCAGTTCACCAAGTGATGCCACACACAACACTCATAAATGCCCTTCACTTATCACTTGATGTACGGAAAAGGGTCAAATTCAGTCTGACAACACCAGAGATGTACACGCTGGCACTGTGTGTGCTCCAGAACCCAACTGTGAATGTGAGCCAAGACCTGGGTGCTCCCAAAGCACTGGTCCTTACGAGCTCCCAGGACCTGGCCTGCCCTATGCTGCAGTGAGGGTAGAGCAGGATCTCTGGGAGGAAAGAGTGAGCTGAGTGGCTTCATGCCTTGTTTTGCACACTCACTGGAGAGCAGGGAAGTTTACTGATGGGGTCTCTGCTCTAGCATTTAGTAGCAATAAAACCAATTCTGAATTCAAGGGCCTCAAGAAAGATCTCCCTCCTTAGACAACCTGACCAGGTGTGTAACTGCCTCAGTCTGAAAAAAGGGCACAGTTGCACCTAAAAATCCAGCATCACTCACAGTGCCCCCCACCCCTTCCTAGTTTAAGCAGCTGAGACCATCTCCCCAGCCCCTGGCTACCATGTAGCTGATGTGAAGACACCAAGGGAGATCACATGCAGGCAGATCACAACTCTCACAGTGACAAGTAAAAGCAAAGCTTTGTCTACGCCCGTAGCAATCACAGCTTCATAGCCTGCCAGCTCTCAGTCCCTGGTGGGATCCATCTTGAAGCAGACAGAAATGCAAGTTTGAGGCCACCAACAAGTACAGCTCAGAGGTGGCACCTGCCCTGTGGGAATGGCTGCAGTGTCCTCCTGCCAGCTGCCCAAATCAATGGCATCCACCAACTGTGTCCTGCTCCCACCCAGAAGAAGAAGTGGGGGAGCCCACAGTTTTCTGAAGCAAGTGACATGGCAAGTACAAAGTTAAAAGGAAAACAACACAAAGCAAATCCATGCTTGATGGTTGGCACTAGCTCTCCGAGGCTAATCCCACTCCAGTGAAGGACGGTGCAGGTGTGTGGCCACATTTTACCCCACTTGTGGCAAAGGTCGCCAACTTTTGCAACTGATCAGGGCAACAGTAAAGATTCAGAATGACTCCCACCAGTGAATCACTTTGTTTTCCCACTGACACCCTGGCAAACCCTGTGTGGATGGGTAAGAGGGACAACCATGTCCAGCTACTACTGCTCCTCTGAGGAAGAAAACTTCTGCTGTGTTAGGGCTCACCACAGGATGGGGTTTGCCTCCCAGTTTCACTCTCTGCCTGTATGACCTGGCAGTTTTACTTTCCTCAGGGAGCTATGTACATCCACGCACCTCTAGTGAGTAAGCAGACTTGGGAGTAGGGAGGAGAGGGCAAAACAATTCTCTGTGTTTCACCTAACTCCAGTGTACTTCTGGAGCAGAAAGACACGATGCTGCTGAGGTAAAAAAAAAGCCTTAAGAAATCTTGTTACTGCCTTCATCCATTAGCCCAAGGGTGTAGAGGGACGGAGCCCAGGCTCTTCTCCAAGGTCCATTAGGATATGACAAGAGGCAACAAGTGAAGTATGGAACGAATGCCATCCGTTACGAGGAAAAGCAAAGGTGATCAAGCATTGGAACAGAGGTCATGGGCTCTCTGACCTTCTAAGTATTTAAAACTTAACTGGAGAACATCATGTGTAACCAAGGCTGGACTAGAGACCTCCAGAGATCTTGCCAGACTTGAGCTAGTCGGAGACTATTGGTGGTGAAGCAAAGCTGGCTCCCACCATCACAGCAACTATGCCACCTTCAAAAGTGACCCAGAACCCATGGCTTCTTCTGATCTCCTGATGCAGAGCCAGGGAAACCAGCTGCAGGTGGCACATGCCCAGAAGGAAAGTTTATCAGAGAAAGGTCAAGTTTCTCTGTGCCCAGGGCAGCAGAGTGGTCATCGCAATGGTACGCAGACAGAGAGATCCCCATGTGTTCCCCACAAGGAAGGAGGGAGATAAATTCCTCCCCTGCTAAGGGCTCAGCTGAGCCACCCCAATGAGTCAAGGATTACTGTTCTGATTGCTTTTCTAAGCAAAGATTAATTTCAGTGTACATTTCAGATAATCCAGAATCACTCCTGAAGTGGCAGAAGTAATTTTAGATGAAGATTGGCAGGGGAGCGGAGAAAGCAAAGAAAAACTTTTGTTCAAGTGCAATGACCCTTCCTGGTCAGACTGCTCTCAGGCTGGGCCACCACAGCACATTCTTGTGGCCAGGAAATCCATCCCTGTGGTGCCAGTAGTATCCTGCTACCCTGCATCACCAGCTCTTAGAAGTGTCAATACACTTTCTGCTGCCATGCTCCGCACTGCACAAGTGATGGCGGCTATTCCAATTATTTCTGTAGCTCTTCCTCCAACACAAAACCCCTGGGATCTCTGTCACCTCCTGGCTGCTCTGCAGAAATGCCTTTGCCACATGAGTGCACTGAAATACTTATGTATCTACAGTCCCATGCAATTTAAGCTACTAGGAAGATTATGGCATTTACATAAAACTTGGCTAGTTTTACAGCTAAGCTGATTAATTTAATTAGTAATTGTCACCTGGAGAGGACCTAAAAACCAAAATAAACCCATCTGCCCATAAAAAAGAAACAGTCACAGAAACACAGCACGGCAGAGGTTGAAAGGGATCTCTGGGGTTCATCTGGTCCAACCTCATCACTCCAGCAGATTGCTCAGGTCCATGTCCAGACACTATATGAGTATCTCCAAGGATGGAGGCTCTACCACATCCCTGGGCAACCATCCCTGGGCCAGTGCCTGGTCACCCTCACAGTTTCTGGATGTTCAGAGGGAACTCCCCATTTCAGTATAAAAAAGTGCCCTTTGCCTCTGGTCTTGTTACTGGGGTAACAAGGACTGGAATTTGCCACTGGAATTCGCCTGGCTCCATCCTTTGTGCGCCCTCCCTGCAGGTATTCAATTCTACACATTGAAAAGATCCCCCTGAACCTTCTCTTCTCCAGGAGGAACAGTCCCAGCTCTTTCAGCCTCTTCTCACAAAAAGATGCTCTGATCCCTTCATCATCTTTATGAGCCTTTGCTGGACTCTCCAGTAGCTCCATCTCTTTTTTTTTTTTTTTTTTTGCAGTGGAGAGCTCAGAACTCAACCCAAAACTCCAGGTGTGGCCTCACTGGGGCTGAGTAGAGGGGAGGGATAATCTCTCTTGACCTTCTGGCAACACTTCACATCAATGACACGATACTTTGTCATAGCACATTAAAAAGAAAAGAAGTACCAACCTCCCCCCACACCCGCCCCCAAACCATTGGGCAATATTTTTATACATTTCAACACAGAAAAATACTCAGAAAAGATGCTGTCAGTATTTTGAGTAATTCCATGTTCTGTCATTCTCTCAGTACAGAGCACAATTTGGGTTTTTTTGGGCAGAGTGAAGAGTATCAGGATTTTTTTATTTCTCCTTTCTGAGATCTCAGAAGGGATCAACAGGCTTGGCAGGTATTGAGCCTTTGCCTTTTAAACCCTCTCTAATAATCACACAGGTCAATTACTTGGTTTTTTTTTTTTTTTTTTTTTTTACTTGTGCAAGGCTGGATTTGTTTCAGATCTAGTTTTCCTTATGGGTTCCCTTTTTTATATTTGCCATGTGAGTAACAACCTATGCCTAAATGAATCTCCCCAAAGTGCTTTTAGGATACATTCAGTGCTTTTAGGATGCTGCCTGTCCCCACTCACACACAGCCTGGTGTCCATGTCCCCCTGTGCCGTGGCTGTGCCAGAGGTCACTGCTGGAGGTAAGGACACTGCCTCTGAAGTGAAGGGCCAGCAGTGCCCTTCACAAGCACACGGAGGTTTGTGAAACACGACCGAGATAAAGATCACAACCGGTGATGAACACCCAAAGAGCAGCAGAGAGGAAATCAAGGGCTGCACCTCTCTGCTCTGCTCAGGGCCGAGCGGAGATAGAATAAAAGGAAGAAGGGCGCTGCTATCAGCCAAACAGCGAGCTGAGAATAAGCATTTGATGCTCAGTCATACTAACATCCTGCTTAAAATAGCACTGACGTGGAAGGACTGGAAATGAGCTCCCAGAGCTGGGTTTGGTCCGGGGCATTCCCTCGCCACGCTCGCTCCCCTCACACGCGGCAGCCTCTCCGCGCTCCCCGCGCTGTTTACGTCGGCACCGCGCCTTAGTCAGCCCGGCAAGGCTGGGCTCCCCCCGGGCTGAGTCACGGCTCCGCCCGCCGAGACCGCCCCCCTTTCCCTGCAAATCCAGGGCAGCCCCTGGGAGCGCCGGAGGAAGAACCACTGCGCTCCTTCCCCTCCACCGCCGCAAGCCCCGGCGCCGAGTGCCGCCTGCGGGGCGGCCGCACGGCACCTCGGGGCGCCCAGCACCGCCTGCTCCCTCCTTACCGGGCCGCCGGCCGCCTCCCCGCCCGGGCCCAGCGCCAGCTTCGCCGCGGCGGCCGCCACCGCCCCCAGGC
>NW_024519206.1:23669088-23943476 GCF_017590135.1 Pyrgilauda ruficollis | reverse complement strand
CCGCCCCGCGCGGGCGGGCCCCAGGCGGGAGCGGGCGGGCAGCGAGGGAAGGGCGCGTGGGCAGAGCTCGCTGATGGACAGAGCTGGCTGATGGGCAGAGGCTGCATCGACACAAGCTGGGAAGCACGGGGCCGTAGCATAACGCTGTTGGTGCTGTGGCCACGTACAGCACAGAAAAAGGGCAGAAGCCTCTGCCGACGTGAAGATAGTCCAGAAACAGACAGGGAAGAAATACTTGTAAACTAGAACATGGCTGTCACAAATAAAAGCACCCTTGATGAACCCCTCTTGGCCTGTGTGCTCCTTATCCGTGCTAGTTCTGACCTCTGTTCACACCCCAACACGTCTTTTCTTTGTGAAAAATGTGTATTTTATGACTGGCTTTTTGCAAATATTAAAATGAATATGGTATGTGTTATGTTAGAAAGTCATGCTGTATTAATTTCCTTAAGTAGTGTGTTAAATACAGTTTTAGGTTATAACAATGTTAAAATAGAAAGTATGCTATGTATGATATTTTTTTAAAAGAAAGGACTCGCACCAGATAGCACCCAGGACACCTAAGTCTTTCAGACAGAGAATTTATTGCTCCCTTATCAGCAGAAAACGAACTTCTTCCCACCTCGCTCAGACATGAAGGCACAGTTAGCATTCAGAGGAAGAAGTTGACGATGACCAGACAAAGTGCTGTGTTTGAATGGAATTTATGCATAATATATGAGGTGTATGAATATGCAACAGGCGATTGTTTTTAAGGGTTAATCCTTGGTTAACGGGTGTCCTTTTTCCGGCTTGTGTTGCCCAGAAAAAGGTACCCAGATGTCCATATCTCTCTGTTTTTATTGTCTCATATTGTCCTAATCTCAATTGTTCAAATTTTATTACTCTAATTATATTACTAGTGTTATAACCATTTTATTACCATTAAACTTTAAAAAATTTTAGAAACAAGTGATTGGTGTTTTTCACACCTTTAAGGTCAGCTTTTTATTTCTCCATGTCACATCTCGAGTGGAAACAAATCTGCAGCTTAAAATAGGTAAGGTGGTGGAAATTCTTCTTTCCGTCAGCCAAATAATGTAATAAATCATTAGGTATATTCTACCATTTACCAGACACATCTTTCCTCTTTATTCCCTTTTGCCCCAGTGGTTGTGGTCAAAACTACTATTGTATGAATTAGCCAGAAAACAGAACGATAGGAGTAGAGGCAGTAAAAAACCTCTAGTTTGATATTGCTACAGAAATCAACATTTTGTGTTCCACTAATAAGCATTTCAGTTATTTGCAATAAATCTTTAAGTGTGATTAAATGAACTTATGCTGTACTCCTATAAAATGTTCTGCATATTTTCAGATCTTCTTTCCTAACATTTTTCACTTCTTTGATAACAAAATGGTTGCAAAACCCTCAGAATTTCCTACAGTGCTAATATAGAGCTTTAAGTCTATACTAACAGAAAAGAATGTCTGAAAAGCATTTTATTTTCAAATAAAGAAAGAACAGAAACAAAAAATGTATTTATAGTACTATTTACAAGCCTGTTACTAAATTCACATTTACGCTTCATTGACCAAAGTTTAATATGAAAATTATTTTTAAGCAACCCAGGAAAATCATTCTATGCTTAACTAAAGAAACAAACACAAAGAAATTGTGCTTTTTGAATTTTGGCTCTGATGGAAATGTAGCATTTCAGAAGTGGTAGGAACCTGAATAAAAGTACAAAAGGAGACAAAAATCCAGGTGTGTTCCCAGGGAGAAAGCTTTTCCTTCGCAAGGTACAGAAGTTTCAAGGAAGTATCTACCCAGCATCTATACAAAATCAGGTTTTTAAATGGAAAAAAATTACAAAAAGGTGTTAAAATTTAATTGAAGGCTGCCCACAGAGCTGGAATAACAATCTTCACTTAGAGTTATTACCAGCAAAAAATCTACAGGAATACTTGATTATTCCAGAACCACAGCAAAAGTCAAATTCGACAACTGACTTTTGCTTATTCTGTACACTTTAAAAATATGGCTCTGCAGTTTTATTTGTCACTACCGCTGATTATGTCTACAAACGTCACATTTTTTTGATTCTTTCAAAAAAGTGTTTTCAACTCGTAGTTTTTCAGTCTCCTGTAAAACAGAGAAAAAACATGGGTATATTAAGGAAATTATCCTCACCTTTTTTTTTTTTTCTATTTTTACATAAACAGTATCTAGAGTTGTTCAAGTGTTTTATGCACTATATACTTGAGGAAGTAAAATGGAGATCAAAGGTATCGCTGTTCCTCTCCAACAGAAGAGCAGGAATTTTAGTCTTCATTCTCAAAGCTTACTTAGCTCTTTGCTATGTCAGGCCATTACTCCATCTGTAATCTACTCTGCAACTTACCTCTGTAAGTTTAGCATAATCTTTCTTCAGTTTCACAAGATACTGAATCTTCTGGTTTAGGTTTTGATGACCAAGTAATTTCCCATTCTCCTCAGCAAGCGAGTGAACTTGCTTCCTCAGCAATTTTATTTCCTGTAATTGTAAATACATTGTGTACCTCTTAGCAGTAGCCTCTCCTTCTCTTTTCAGAAGCAATAGCTTCTTAGAGCTAACATACTAACATTCAAGTTTGTTGTAACATATGATGCAAGAGTTGCTTCACTCCGCAAATACGTTTGTCTTATGTTTCCTCAGACACTATGTTAGATCCCTCTAAAAGGCAAAAAAAGAGCACCATTTGATTTGTACTACTAAGTGATTCTGTATCCAGACTTTCACTAGAGCAGAGAACATCGCAAATAAAGCTAAACTGCAAAACAAACCAGCTGTACCTCTGCTAAATAAGATTCTTCTGTGAAGATGACAAAAAATTATGTATATGTAACCTTTTCAATCCTGTCTCTTTCTTCATATGCTTCCTCCAGTTTTGATCTAATTTCTTCTTTCTCATTAAATGCTTTGAGCTCCAAAGTTCTTGTTCGTTCCATCTCCAGAGTCATTTCACGACAGCTTTTCTCTTGGATTCTGAGGATATTTTTGGTCTCTTCTAATCTGCCAATATAAAATAATCATAAAACATTAAAAACCAACAAAAATGTCACACAACTGAATTCCTCAGTCAGTCTAGGACATGGAGGGAGGGTCCTTTAAAAGCATTATTTTGAGATATTGTATTTCCCTTAGAATTTAGTGCTAAGGAAAGGAAAAATTTCATTCTGCTTCACAGTTCTTGTGTTTGAGACTATCAACTAGGCAGTGTTTTGGAGCTGCTCTTCTCTTTGGGAACTGTCCTGTTTGCAATCCAGGATATACAACTCCACTCATGATTGAAAACAGAAGCTTCATCTACAAGAACACTTTGAATTAATTCACCTAAGGAATGCTAAACTCAGCTGCTCTACAGGTTCCCTTTATAAAATGCTTGTATGTCTGTGGCTTTTTTTGAAAAAAAAATTCATTTTTCAAGCTGAACCACAGAAATTTAAACAAATAGCATAAAAACCACATAATTACATGATGTTTAAAATTATAAAACATTTGCAATATCAATAAAGAAATGAACAGTATTTCAATTTAATTTGAAAAGGAATGCGATTACAATTCACTGCATGTAAATAACTTTAAACAATTAAAAACATCCCTTCCAATTAAGCTTTTATGGTTCTCCCCTTTAAAGTATTGTCCTGATATAATGCTATGTAGTAATAGGTGCTACTACCACCTACTGATGAGAAACAGTAAGAACTCAAGGTATCTTGCAGAAGTGTAAATACTTCCAAATTATGCCTTTTGTCATTTCAGGTCTTGGACTTTTATCGCTTAAATGTATCTTTTTTTATGTGATTAATTAGTTTAATACTAGTTTCCAGTTCAAGGAACAATAGTTAGACTTACTCTGCTTTGATTTTCAGCATTTCTTCCACTGCTTTATTCTGGAAAAGTTCAAAAACATTAGATGCAGCCTTAATGTTTAATATACACATATATTTAAGTTTAAAAATATGCCACTTAATTGATACTACATATCTCATTCCAGATCATCCTCCTAGCTAGTAGTTCACATCTCTAATATTCACTTTAAGTTGGCACTTATTTCCCATTTCATGCCAGCACAGCTGACCCACAGCAGTGTCTCTCTGCCCACACACATACAGCAGAGCTCTAATGGGGTTCTTCTGTCTGGGACATCCATGGAAACCTCTGCTGTGACATTAACTTCCCTTTGACAGAGCTCTGACATTAGCAAGTGACACAATCTTCACTTTCCAACTCTGGGGATGAGTCAGATTTAGCAATCTGAATCTGTTTTTGCTAATTGTGCAATCTGACACCCAGTTCACTGCTGTCAGGCCAATATAGAAATCCTAAGAGCGAAGTCTCAGGCTGTGCCTGTTAGAATTCACTAGAAATTGGTGTTTGTTTTGCTGTCATGAAAACAAAAAAAATCAAAGCAAACCAACAAAAAAAAATCATATTAATACTTCACAGCAGGTCAACGGCAACTGACATGAGAAGGATAATATACCTTGGCAAGTCGCTCTTCAGCAATCTCTTCCTCTTTCTCTTTAAGGTACTGAACATCAGGATGTTTCTGATCACTAGGAAATTCAAGAATGAGAAAAAAGTTTCTCACAAACAGAGGAAACCAGTTGTAAAAACATGTTATCCAGATTAAACCAGTAAGTGTGTGCAGCTGTTTTCACACATGTTCATACTCAAAATACTGAACATCATAAAAAAACTCTGGAAAGGTTTAAATTTCTAAACACATTTTCTTTCATGAGATTATAAAGAAATTAATGTATTAATGGAAACAATTACAAATATAACAGATATGCAACTTATGCTTGTTAGACAGCTGTGCTGGTTTTGGCCGGGGTAGAATTCATCACCTTCACAGCAGCCATTACGAGGCTGTGTTTTGGATTTGTGCTGAACACAGGGCTGACAATGCAGAGATCTGTTTCTTATTGCTGAGCAGGGCTTGCACACAGCCAAGGCTTTTCTTGCCTTCCATACAACCCCAGCTTCCCACACTGGCTGGGAAGCTGGGGTTGCATGGGAGGCTGGGAGGAGACACAGCCAGGACAGGAGACCCAAGCTGACCAAAGGGACATTGCAGACCATGTGACATCATGCTCAGTGCCTAATAAAGTGGGGGGAAAAGGAAGAAGAGGGGATGTTTGGAGTGATGGTGTTTGTCACCAAGTCACCATTGTGTGTGATGGGGCCCTGCTCTCCTGGAGATGGCTGAACACCTGCCTGCCCATGGGAAACAGTGGGTGAACCCCTTGGTTTGCTTTGCTTGTATGCGTGTGACTTTCACTTTCCCTATTAAACTGCCTTTATCTCAGCCCACAAGTTTTCTGGGTTTTGCTCTCCTGATTCTCTCCCTGATCCCACTGCTGGGGGAGTGACTGAGTGGCTGTGTGGGGCCTGGCTACTGGCTGGGGTTAAACTACAAGAGCAGCTTTGGGATGGAGGTGCATATTTTCTTATTTCACAGTGTTCATGTGTATGGAGACTGCAGAAAGACTTGCTACAAGATCACTGCTTAGTGGTCTTGCCAAGTTAAGGTAAAAGCTTCTTGTCTTCAGAAGACTTCACTAATTTTTATTTTGGTCGTTTTTAATCAACATGACATTGGACAGAAATAAGAAAATACATACAACTAAAATAACTCACTTGTAGTGTGCCATATGGGAAAATTAATTGGTTAAGAGTTTTGTAATTGCGTCATATTACAATAAAACCACTGTTTTCAGTAACTTAATCTTGTGAACAGATCAGGTAGGTTACTGAACAATGATGCAGTTCCTAAGGCTTTCTGCTTAGTTTGCAACAGACATTTGAAATTGTGTTGTGAATTGAAATGGAAATCACAGTCAAGCAATCATGGTTACATTGCCATGGAACAATGGATTCTGTGGCTTTGTTTTTCACAGTTTATGTAGCTTTTCTAGACCAAATTTTTCCACAATAAAAGCATTACTTTTATGTTCTTCGCTTGTTGGATTCCTGACTTGGGACTTCGGAATATAATTTGGATATGCGCTAAGAATTCCCTGCTCCTTTTAGTTGACAGGAGTTGTGGTTTGAATAGACCAAAGGCTAATTGTATACTGGAGGCTTTAAAATTTCATTTATGTTTATATTGAAACTTCTGTTGCCTAAATATTATTTGGACATTCCTTACCTATTGGATCCATAACTACACAAGTGACACGGCAATATATAATACCCAGGAATTACTATGCAGATAATGATTTCACATTGTTTCCATTCCTTTTATAAAACTTTGTTGCATTTAAGAACTCATGATTTCAGGGTTATAAAGTTTACAAGCCAGTAAATAATCTTTATAGAAAAGCTTGAGTCAATCTCTAAACAAGCAAACAACATAAGACTGTACTTCAAACAAAACCTGTAAACTTTATCTTAATTATTTCAAGTTAAGAGAGATTTTTTGTGTTTTATTTTATTTTACCTGTTCTTGTTTGGTCTTTGAGCTTCTACAAGGCTCTGTAAACTCCTGTTGTTCTCCACCAATATCTGCATTTCCAGACGCAAGTTCTCCAACTCATTTAATTGTTCCTAAGCAAGCGAAATCCAAAACATTTTATTTGAAGACCAAATTGCAATTCCTGTTTTCATTTCTAGTTGAACAAGTTTTTGAGTAAAACAGAAGACAAAAAATATTTCTCAGAAAACAGGCATGGTTCTCTGGCAAATATCTGCATCACCCTTCCACCTATAGTTGCATTAGAAACTTTATTGAGAATAGTTTCAGCAGAAAATATTGAGAACTGTGTCAGCAGCAAAAATGATGTTACCATTTGACATTCATGAACACAAAACAGCACAGTTTTTGGGAAAATGAGATTTATAGACATCACAAGCAAATTGTCACCACTTGTTCCCAGCCTAGGTAAAGGGAAAACCAAAAACTGCCTTCCTGCTTTAATGGACATACTACTAAGCAGAGTCCACAAAAAAAACTGAACTCTGCATACTGTCTCATTTTGACCTTACAAGCTGCCAGCAGAGATTAACTCATAGTACCTTCAGCCTTAGAATTTCATCATTTTTTGCTCTTCGTTCTTCATTCAGTTCATGCACAAGGTGCTCCAGATTTATTGCAGAGGCCCTTCGATCAGCTATTTCTTGCTCATGAGTTTCCAAAAGCTTGGCCAAATTCACATCAAAATTAGGAGGAGTTTTAGGACACTGGCAAGTGAAAAAAACCAAACCACATAAACTATTAGTAAAGGACTGTTTTACCTATGTATTGATTACATGTTTTAATATTTCATTGGAGACATAAATTAATAAATTTCTGGCAGACAAATCATCAATATTACAAACTATGTGAAAATGTTTCTCTCAAATGCCATACCTGAGGAAATGAAGATGAGTCCACAAAGCAATCTATTTGCTTCATTTTCAGTTCATATTCACTCTTCCTGTTCTCCAGTTCCTCTGTCATTTTGACTAACTATTAGAAACACAGGAAGAATTAAAGTAGCTCATAACACACATAAAATAGGAAACAAAATAGCACTCAGATCTCTATTTTGAGTAAGCTTAAGTACACCAGAAGTTATTTTAAATTAACAAAGACTTCACTTACATAACTCTTCTGTATTTAGTCAATCACTGTTAAACTTTCAATAGTTGTATGCAACAAGCATTTTTAAAAGCATCTATCCATCTAACTACTTTGTAGCAGTAGAAGTTCATCTGAATTTTGTTCTTGTTAGTATTTGATTTTCTTGCCTTGCTAACACAATTTGCCTTTGAAAGGGCGTGCTAACACAGGAAAAAGCTATTATGAACTCGGTTGGCAAACATTACTGGTCAAAACATGACTTGATACAAAGATTTTAGTGATATAGATTTGATCAGTTTCCCCAAGAGAATATGGTAACTTCACAAAAGAACTCCTCTTCCAAAAAATAACTTATTAGAGTCTTTGCCAACACAAATATATTACTTAGCACTATGATAGTTGTGACAACTAGAGCTAAAATTTGAAAAAAAGGTTTAACATAGCTATTTAGTCTGCAGCAGCTCCAAACCACTGCATAATTTACAGAGCTCAACAGTTATCTGTATTGCATAATGATACCATTTGTGGATAAGTGTTAAGCAGAGGAAAAGGTAATCCCCTAGGTTACACTGCTGGTAACCTGAGGTTGCTCTGCTCTTCCAGGTACTGATAATTTTACTCTGCTATCAGAGTACGCATTTTTGTGATCTCTAGAAAACAGTTCCAAAACATTTTAAGTTACCTAATCTTTGTTCAGAAGCTTTTGAGCTACTGCTTTCTGTTTACAAGAAGGAGCATTTCTCTTCACCAAGAGGACTATGTACCAGATGCTCTAAAATGACAAGTGAAACCTTTTTCAGAAGCTACAATTGACCACAGCTCCCTCTCAATGAGCTAACTGTGAATATTTCTTGGTTTTACCTGTTCCCTGAGTTCCTGGATTACAGCTTCTTTCTTTGCTATGTCCTCCTGTGCACACTGGAGCAATGCATGGTGTTTCTTAGAGGCCTCTGTCAGGCTGGTCAGCTGATCAGCAGTGTGACGCAATTCTTCGCACAGAAGGTCCCTCTGTTTTAAGTTGTTGGATGTGTAAAAAAGAAATATTAAAGTTATTGCTCTAAGTCAGTTGTTTCAGGATGTTTTGTCATTGGTGCCGAGATCGCTAACAGCTACAAGATCTCCCTTTTCCTTCTACTTTTTCATCATGAATTGTAGCAAGCATTCATCTTTAAATTTATTTTAGCATATTTGCATATCCTTGGTCTTGGTTACAGAACAAAAATGAGACCTTTTCCCCAGCATGGTGACAATTAAGATTCTAGTGGAAGGTCTTTGAAATTGATCATTATTTTAAAATATAATATGTACTTTAAAAGAAACCAGAAAATAATGTATAGATTTTAATCACACTGAAGTGATTACAGCTTTTTTTGGTGCACTGATATTCCACAGATACCTTTGGATTTATTTTAGGATCTATACTCCCATCCTATCTGATGGGGCATCATACCTAAATAAGATATGTTAACACATAAGGAGAAACTTCACCTAGTATTTTAAATGCCACCTCCGATTAGTTCTCCTTGTCCAGTTAAGAAAGCATGAAGAAATTAGTAACTGAAGTAAAGGAGAAACACTATAATTTTATCGGGAGCCAGATATACCCAAGGATAACATTGAAACAGGAACTGGCACTAAGTTAAAAAAAGCTAAAAGCCCCAAAGCGATCCATTTGCTAGACAACTCAGCTTTGGGTTTCAGAATGTCACTTTTAGATATGACTATTAATGAACATAGGCTGTTTATTTTAAAACAGATTTCCCTTATGTTTAATGTCCTTTGAGAAACACACACCTCCCTGGAAGACTTTATTGGTGCTATCTGATTGGACTAGCAAATCTAATCATAGATGATCTTGTAGAAGTTACATGTAAGGAGATGCTAGTATTTGTGACTGTTTGACATGTTCAATGAAATAATGGTGACACCAGTAATAGAAAAGACAGCGCTAAAGAAAGATACAATATTAAAAAGCAAAACCACATTTGAATCAAATGTGTGCCCTAGATCTGTTTCCAGCAGGTGGAGCTTTTAGTTAAAATTATGAGCAAAGAAAAGACATTACTGAATATAGTGCAGTGGGGGAAGAGACACTGTGGAACATAATATATTCTTCTAACTATTTTAATTTCTCAGCTGCATCATCTAAAGCTGCCATTAAATTCAGCTGATGATTCCTTAGTGGCCTTAACAAAATTAAACCAGGTTCTTAGCATAGGCTTTTATGAAGTAGCTTATAAAATATTTATGTCAAGTAACATGGTAATTTAACAGAATTTGTCAGGTATCTCATGAAAAATTCTTTTACGAACAGCTTAACTAGCTGTAGGTTGAACTAAAACGAGGTTAAGTTTTACATGAGCATTTTAAGCAAAACCACATCCAATTGGTCTGGTTGAACAAATAATCATAATACACCAACATTAATGTTTTTACCTCAATGTTATCGCTGATTTCTCTTCCTTCCAAGGCTTCCTTCAGTTCTTCAATCTTCTTTTCCTGATCCTCTATGATTCCCGTGCTTTCTTCTTTTGCAGCCAGAACAATATTATACTTGCACTACAAAAGCATTCAAATTTTAAGTATTTTAGAGAAACATGTTGTCAGGTAAAGTTGGCAAATAGAAGACAAATAAATGTACATCACAAATCTTATGATGACAACTGCATTTAGAAATTAGTATCAATGACTAAAACCAGAATGATATATTTTACTTTCTAAATTAATACAAACTGTTTATAGAGATTAGTTGTCAGAACGATATAAAAAGATTATTAAAATCAATTAGCCACCACAATACATATTACCCACTAAAACCGTTATTAAAGAGATAGCCATATTTAGAAATCTGTCTCATCAACATTTTTCTTCTATAGAACCTCTGACATTCATACTTCACACATAACATATTACATAAAGCATTCTGCTGGTTGCTCTATCAGTTTTCAAACCAGACCTATTTTAATAAAGCAGAGGTATCATATTTATTCATAGTTATTCAAACACACAGTTTTAGTTCTTTATACTTGTTTTCAGATGTAGAACACAGTAATACCAGCAACATAAAAATTCACTCCATCAAAAATGAATTTACAATTCAGCTTCAATTGCTGAGGTCTTAAATTGCCAATTTCTGAGAAAATCTAAATGTGACTGTCAGCTGAGTGGAGTTTACAGGATGTGAATAGGTCCCTTTAGAGACACAGCTTTTTACCCACCACGTGGAGAGGGTTCACTTTTTGAGACAGCCTTAGGCATAAAATGTTCAGAAGATTTCAACATGTCAAAACAAAGAAGTTTCCTTCTAAAACACTGTAGCAAGTTATACTGTTTGAAACCCATGGTAAGACATGTCATTGCATCCCATTTCTAAAGAACGATACCATGTCCTTCAAAATGACAGAACATACATTTATATCCTCGAGCTCTCTTGTCAGCCCATCTATGGACTCAGTTTTATGATTAATTGAAGACCTCAGCTCCTGGATCTGTCTCATCAAGTCAGTTACAACTTCCTGCAACATAAAATATGATAAAATACATATAAAATCCATATAATGTATAACTGGACTTTTTTGGTATATAATTTGTCCATCCCAGACTTTAATCAATCAGGTGAAAATGAATCCTCAGACTGCACATATAAAAAATAAACAGAAAATTTGTTGCTAAATCACTGGCTTTTGTTCTAAGCACTTAAACAAAGAACTAAATAACCTGCAGTGTTCCTTAGAAGATAAGACTGGCCTGCTGATTTAGTCTTAGGCTGTAATGGGTTACTCATAGGAGAACAGAACTTCTATAATTTAAGGGTACATTTGTTTCTAATGGGAAAAGGCATATTCAAAAAACACCACTGCACTGACAATACCAGGTGATTCTGACCCTATGCATGTCAGGTTTTTGGGTTTATGATGGAAAAAGCAACACTTACCATTGCATCATGCCAGGCAGTAAACACACCGTGTGATTTCTTATGCCTGTTTTATAGACAGCACATATGCTTGCACTAGGGGAAACAGCTTTCATACTACAACAGTCTTTACATAAAGAAATGCTTTGATTTTACTAATAAAGATAATGTGACACACAGTCACATTCTTGCAACACCTTTCTTACCTTTTCCATCTGCCCATTACAACAGAGCCCTGACTGGAAGGCTTTATTAATCATCTGGGGAATTATGCATTGTTTAGGCATTGAATGTTTTGTCCAGTAGACAGTTTTACCTTAATTTTTTTTTTGCTTAGCCTTCAGTCAACTTGTCTTTTCTCTGAATGCATACCAATTTCCTACCTCCCTACAAACTCCGTGCTAGGAAAAAGTAGGATTTATTTTACTGTCTATATAACCAGGATTGCCTAAAAGCACAAAATTACTAAGCAGCAGTAAGGAAGGCTCTAGTCTTTCATCTCTACTACAGAACAGTTACCCACAAAACTGTGTATCAGTAACAGAAATAAGCCCAAACCTTATCTGTATCATTTGTCTTCTTCAAAGAAGCAATAGTCTCTTCAGCAGCAGCCAGCTCCTGTTCCAATGTCCTCAGTTTTGCTTCCTAGAGGAAATAATATTTGTGAAGGAATGTCTTCACTACCTTTGGTGTATTTTCTAAAGAACCGAGTCATGAAAAAGAAAAGGAAGTAAGTTGTTAACCTTACCTAAAAAATTAACCAGTAGCATAACAAAACAATATGTAGCCTGAGCACTCTACATTTATTTTGCTGGTAATCAACCTAACAGTCAGTACACCAATAAAATTATTATTAATGCCCAAGAAAAGCCATGAACATACAATTCACGTATTTAAATCTGCTGTTGTACCTGCTGCTCACACTGTGTCACCACTTCTGAAAATGGTTTCTCCACCTGTCCTTTTTCAAGTACTTTCAAGAGCTCCCTGGTAAAAATAAAAACATGTTTTGATTATATTTCTCACTAGAAATGTAAGAGAACTTTAACAAGAACAAAGTGATATGAGTTTATTTTATTTGCACTTAATTTTAAGTTCTTCAGTTATCTCCTTTTCAGTGCTATACAAAAGACTAATACTTTAGTTACTACCTTACACTGCTATCAGTGACAGAATTTTATCTTTGACATGAAAAACTATACAATGAAACTACTTTAAATAAAAATGAATTGCTGTTCTCATTTGGATGAAATAAAAAACCCACCTGGAGAAAAACAGCTCTACAAATGGGATCCCATCTGAATACAACATACAGCACCAGTGAGGTCAGATGAAAATAAACCCCACTGCTAATTAAAACTTACTTTGAATTGTTTTCTTTGCCTTCTTGTAATTGTAATGTTAGTTTTTCATTATGTTCTTTTTCTGTTTTCAGAAGCTGCAAAAGGTTCTAGAATATCAAAATAGATGTTTACTATAAGAAGTTACAATATAAGATCTCTAAAGCAATCTAAAACAAAATAAAAATCTAAACAAATCCTTAAGATGACTGAAAAAACTCAATCACCCCAGAAAATCTTAGTTGGAAACTGGAAGATCTTTAGTTTGTCCTCAAGATGTTCAAAAGTAAACTCTTATTTATATTAAGTAATCAGATCTTTTCACCTGCCATTAATTATAGTTTCATATAGCTAAGATGCTCCTCAATATCCAAGGCTATGAAGGGAAAAATTGGAATTTTCAATTGTAGATTAATTTGGGGGCATTTTAAAATTCTGTATTTGTTGAAAATACTGAAATATATAGAATTTAAACCAATAATATTCAATCTGTCAGCATTCTCTTAAACACTAACAAGGAAAATTGATATCAAACTTGCTGAGCAGGTATCACATACCCTGCAGAAACAGGCAAAATTATTTGCAAAATCCCTTGAGCAACCTTGCTGCTGTTTTGCAGTCACTGCAGTCTGACAGGCTTTCAAGGACAGTATCAACTAAATTGCAGGACAGTGATCCACCACAAGCCATAGATCATTTTAACAAGATCACATCCACTATGAAAATTTTTAAGAAACTGCTTTGTAAAGATAAAATAATTAGGCTAGTCTTGGCTAGCCCTGAGATAAAAGGTCATCTCAGCATTTCAATGTCAAGATTCTTTTCCAAAGAAGCTTCTTATTCCTTTAGTAATTAACCCATCTCCCTCAGCATTTCCAGAGCAATTTCTTCATCTTATTCATGATGCTACTCTGATAGCCTGTGGTTGCAAAAATCTTGCTTCTTGCAAGTTTGGAAAAAGAATTTGGGTACATCTTTCAAAGGAAATCGCTAAGAAACTTATTACTACTGTGAAATGTTATTAGTGATACAATAATAGAAATTAGGCAATCTGGGTTCTGTATAATCAAGTCCTTTAGAATCCTTGACTGTCTTACACTCAGCTCAGTTTTCATTGCTTCTGCTTCTTGCTTCTGGTCCTCAAGTTGTTGCTTCAGCTGGTCCGTCTCAAACTTGGCTACCTCCTGCAAATTGTCGTAGTCATCCTGCAGGCTTGCCTTTTCTTCAAGAATCCTTTCATGTTCTAGCCTTCATAAAAAAAACCCAGACCAAATAATCTAATAAGGGTTTGTGTCCTTATAAAAATACTTCAATCAACGGTATTTTAAAATATTCAAATAACATACAGAGGGAAAGAATACTCTCCAAATAGTATTTCTGCTGACACAGAGTGCACCAATACAACCACAGCATTTAATTTCATTTCCAGGTTCCTAGTCTTACAATGCCTCACTCAAAAAATGACATTCAGCTAAGACATGACCTGCTATAATCCAAAACATAGTGAAGTTTTCCAGGAATAAAAATCAAACCCAAAACATAAAACCAAAGCACAACAAAACAAACGAAACAAAACAGCAACACAACCCAACATAACTAAATCACATTAGTAATTAAAAGCCATACTGATGATCATCTCCTTATGATAATGGCAATTATTGCAGACAAGGCAATGAGCTTTTTTGGCTTTGATACTCAAACTTCAGTTATTTTTTGTGATTTCTTTCTGCTTGTAATTTTTAGAGCAGCACCATTATGTCACCCGCTTCACGTGACCAGACTGACAAACTGCTGCTGACAAGTTGCTGCTCTCCACTTAACTTTTGGAGAGCAGCAACTTTATAGATATATCCTATTTAATGAGAAAATTATATAGGAAAACAGAATTAAGGCAGGCACATTTTGTTTTCTTTCTAATAATTGCACCATGTTGCCTGAAAGAAACATGAAAGAACAGAGCAAAAAAACCCCAATCAAACAACCCAAACAACCAAACACCCTCCCCCCCAACAAACAAACAAATAAGTAAAGGACAAACACAAACCAACAACTTCAAAGAAAACATGTGAAGTGTAAGTTGACACAAAGGAGAGGATGACTGAACCACTGGATGCATCCAGAAGGCATTGTATCAAACTGCCGACATACCTGACACTGTCCAGCTGGAACTGTACATCCATATGTCTACCAGAAAGCTGACTTATTTCTTTCTCTTGCTTTTCCCTAAAGGCACTATATTCCAATTTTACATCAGACAGCTCCTTGTCTGCAGACTGCAGGACAATGCGCAAGTCATGGACTTCACTTGTTAATACTGTCAAAAAAAACCCAAAATAATTTACATGTTATTTGGAAAACTGTGCTAGATATAGGATATGGAATGCTACAGAACCTGCTGGGATCACAAAGCTCTGCATGTTTTCAGTGGAATTAATCGAAAGTCACACACAAAAAGGCTTCATGAATGGAAAAGGTCAACAAAACACTGACTTTAAAGGTGAATCAAAAGCATCCCAGACAATATCACTGTAATTTTCATAGATAATAGGGGTTTAATCCTTTGGTTTTATTTAATATTTTCATTTTAAATACTGTATCTCGTACTTCCTTCACACTCAAAGATGGAACCATTTTGGATATTGTACACTGTGCAAGACTAGGCAAAGATGATATGCAAGTATTAAAGATTGCTTTCTTTATAAAAAAAAAAAAGAAAATCAAACCAGTATGTGTAACACCCCAAAGAGTTACTCAGCACATGCTATTGTTGATTTAAAATAGTAAACACCCCAAAACTTTTAATGAAATTTTAGTATTACAAAGACTTACGATCAGCATTGTTTTGACTTTCCTGAAGCTGCTTTTCAAGTGATTTTATCTGTTCAAGGAGCTCCTGGCGCTCTTTACTCCAGTCATTCCTTTCAGATGAAAGAAGCTTGAAAAGAAAAGTAATTTTTTTTAAATAGAACGAAGTGTAGGAGTGGGTAGGTCACACACTGTAACAATAATATAATGATGTATTAAAGCATTTAATCAACTGATTATAAACACATTTTTCTTTAAATTCAGTATTTGGTGACTCTGAAATCCCTCAAAGTCCAAGGGAAAAATAATTTATATAACTGAAGACATTACCTTATCTAAAAAGTTCATTTAAAAGGAACCCACAGCTTAGGAGCTGATATCACAGATATCACAAGTGAGACTGATCTGGAAAGAATACAGGCCTTATTTACTTTTCTATGAAAACAACCCTAGCAATTAAGGAAGGCTTGCAAATATTTGATAGGTAGTTCCAATTGAGATGAGTATTTTCAGCATTCCAAAGTTTAAAATTTCCTTGTTACTATAGCTGTTTTCCAGAAATCATGAAGTTGGCCAAACCCAACCACAACAGTGTTTATTTTCTTATATTTAAGCTCAAGCAGGCTTGGATTCACAAGATTTAAAGCGACAAAATCAAACTCAAAACTGCAGTGTATATTATATGAACTTTTTCTGCATACTCCAACTCCAGGGGAGTTGGATTAGCTGACCTTTAAAGCAAACCAAACTATCCATGATTTTAAATCCTTGTGTTCCTGCACAGCCCTGAGTTACGATGCTATGTAAATTTGTCAAAATGCAAGTAACGTTGCAAGATCTCACCAGACAACACAGCAATATCTCTGTGTGATGGTTACATGAGTCCTATATTGCATTGTCCTCTCACCTCCTGTATTTGTGCAGAGTGATGCTCCAGTTTATTAATATGCTGCTGGAGTTTCATATTCTTGCTTTCCTCTTCATCGAGCTTTGTCTGCATAGTGCTCAGTTGCTCCTGTGACACAACAGACACCCAAAATTAGAGCACTCATCTTGCACGTTTTTTCACATGCCATATGGCAGTCTGTGCTTATTAAATATAGAAAGTCAACAAGTTTCTATTTTTATGACCTGAACCAACAGAAAACAGAACACTCAAAAATCAACTGGTATCTTAAGTAGCTGATTTCTCCTATTTCTAACTTAACTGCCAAAACACAAGAAAATCCATCAGTGAATACAAGGACTGAATCCAATAAACGCTTAGCTTTCAGACACATGTTTATCTTGGAAAAATAAGGCTTTAAAAAGAAATTATTCAAAACATACACTAGTTAAACTCCTTACAGGATCTCTGCACTATGGTAAGCATCAAGGAGGGGTTTGGGCTGTTGTGCCAGGGCTTTTCATGCACTGAAGTTAACTCCAGCTTCTAGAGAGTAGTTCAGATAAATTTCTAGTGTTCTTCTATGTGACAAAGACCTTCCCTGCCCACTAGAAAAGATACAATACAATGTATAATAGTGGCAAGCATTATTTGGCATGTTTCTTCAAATAATGCAGTGTTGTATATTAAGCTTGTGTATTGTTCCAAATGTAGCTGCCAACTTACAAAGAGGATCCTAAGAGACAAGTTATCATGTGTAAAGAAAAAAGTATAAACATCCTGCAACAAACTACTTATGATATTCAACCCTCAAATCACTTTCAGTATTTTTGTTGTAAATCCTTTTTCAAGTATGATGTATAGAGAACTGTTTAGTGTTAAGTATTAATGAGGGACTTCAGTTTCCCATGCAAATCAAAATGCACTTGGTGCAGGGGAGATACTTCATGGCAAAGCCTGCTTTATAATAAAGTTGCACATACACTTCACTTTTTATTCAGAACATTCACCTGTGCCACTTTGAGCTCCTCAGCCATAGCTTCACATGCTTGTTCACTCATCTCTGTGGGAACTGGCTCTTTTCGAATGTCATCCATCATCTCTTCAGAATACTGAAAATCTTCAAAATTATAATCTGGGCTTATTCGCGGCACAAGGCGAGACCTTAGCTGGTAAGCTCTAGTTGGAGTGGTTATGCTCTGTTACAAAGATTACAAAGCAGTCTTTATTTTAACTGTAAAATGAAATTAAAACTTTGTCTAGTATTGTATTTTTTGAATTCTATAAGCAGAATAATTAAACTACTATTACTTCTTCAGATTTGTCATCTGATAACAGTAGCAGCCATTCACTTAATACTCCAGAACAAAAAGTAGCCTCTTTGGTTTATACAGAGAACATTCCAGAAAACTAGTTAGGCTAAGGGATCACACAAATGACAGTCTGTACTCTTGCACAACTCAGGAGTAAGTATGTGTGGCCTTAAATAAACTTATTCTCATACCTTAAGACTTTCTCTATGTAGCTTATGTAGCTGAGAGACCTCTTGGCGCTTGTGTGCTTTGGTTGCCTCCAGAATGTTTTCAAGATGCTGGTTTGCTTTCTGAAGGGATTGGAGCTCTGATTCCAGTTCCATCTGTTTTTTCCTGTTTAGGAAGTATTTTGCTACCGTCAAAACTACTCCATGAGTATGCCTTCCTATCAGTAAGGATACACTGCAGTACTGCCAATGAGCAAACTGCAGCTGAACTTTTACCCAAACACTGAAATGCATTATTTTGAGAAGAAAGCCACTATTGCTGTATTAAAAAGTAAAAAATAACGTACAAAAAATTAAAAAGCTAAGCAGCTTATTTGTGCCTGCATAATGAAGCAAGCAGATGGATAACTAAACATGTCAGAAAAAAAATCCATTACATAGTAAGAAATAAGCTTGAGAGCTCTGCAGTCCCTTTTATGAGAAAGTGATATCACCCATACCAATATGGTTTTAAGCTTTAAAAACGTTATCCAGTTATATGAGAAGCCTAAACTGGAGCTTGCCAGGATTAAAGAAAATCCTTTCAAGACTTTTTTTTTTTTTTTTGCAAGTGCTGCTCTGTTAAGATTATTTTGCCCTCTAAGAGTACTTTAGCTAAAATCCAACAGTTGAGCAGAAATTTAGGAATAATTTTCACTAGGTATTTTGCAGAGCTACATGCTGTTACTGTGATAGTTGCCATTACTGTCATAATGGTAGGGTCAAAGTCTATACACAAATGGAAACATCCTATTTAATCTCTTCGCAGTTTAATGCAATCATTTTCCCTCACGCTCTTGGCATCTGCAGCAAAACTCAGGTAACAGAGTAGAAGTTCTGACTGCAATTGGACAGGACAAAAATTAGCACGTATTATTTTTGTGAAATTGCTATTTTACTCTACTTTTATTCAGTTACATCATATATTTACCTGTATGTAAAGTTTCAGTTACTCTGAAACTGGAAACAAGTTTAAATGTAGTGAAATTTAGTGACTCCAGAGGCTGAAAAACACATTTCCGTTTGACTGCACTCCACCAAGAAAATGTTGGTAATTGATAATAAAGTGCATACATACTAACAAGAAAGCAAGACAGTCATAAAACATGGAATACATAAAATAGAAATCTATTTAATGGGCAGAAAAATAAAGTAATCAATAGATAAAAATATAAATAGACTACTGCAATTAATGATATGGAACAATAGATGGACTGCTGAATTGAAAACCTCAGTAGATCATAATACTATTATTTATAAAGTTCACAGGATTTGCTACACAGAAATCTAACAATAAAAATACAGATTTGTACAATTGCCTAAAAGAGCAAAAAGGATATTAAAAGCTACTTCTACTTTGTAAAAATAGGGGTGGGGAGGCAAAATTGTTCCTGATGCTTTTAGAATTGCAATATAATATCACTGAAATCAACAGAAAGCAACATTGCTAGGTATAGCTAAAAGAAATTTTTAAAAAATCAGGTCCCTTTTGCCTTCCAGGTTTTCATTACATTTGCTGGAAATGTTATTTTTCTTCTATCTGTAGTTACAAGATCTGAATTTTTCAGAAATGGGGTTAATCAACTGAAGTAATGTATTATTCACATGCATATGAACACTGAAGGTAGTAGTGAGGCCATTCCCATTATCTTGTGCTGCCCTCTAGGAGAACAATGACAGTAAATTCTTTACTACATTAATAAGGGCAAAATAGAGCCTTACCTCATGTTTATGGCTATAATGGCTATAAATGTACTACTGACACCACGTCTTGGCTCTGATTTGAATTAAACCTTTGTTCCCATAACAGGTCTCAAGATAACAGTTTTATTGCCTTCATAAAAATCTTTGAAATTGAGATAAAAAATTAACCAACAGGTCAGCCAGAGTTTTCTCGGGTGCTTGGATTCTACATTTATGTTGACTCAAACTTGCAGACTTTAAGTGATGTTAAAAACTACTGTCACACAAAACCAAACCCCCAAATACCCCTCTCCTTCTCCCATATCCCATCTTCCTGTCAGTGCCTCCACCTGTAATATTTCAATTACTGAAAACATCTGCTCTGGATGGAAACTAGGCCAAACACTCCCAGTGCTGTTAAGCAAGTGACTACCAGAATTAAAGGGTATATCCATCTCCTGCACGGTGTGCATCTTGCCATCAAGAATGGCTTTGGAAAAGACAAAGAAACCTGCAGCAGTGCAGACATACTTTCAGATTTAATGATGGCTGCTCCCTAGTCTGGGAATTAGCAAGTTCAACAGGAACATACCCTGTGTGTGCATGCCATTATTCTTAAGCTGGCCCTTTCTTACATGCCAAGAACAAGCCTAGTTGGTATAACCAGGATCTGTGTATTAAAAAAATCTATATGAATAATGACTGAAAACCATTTAACATTTAATTACAGATATTTCAATACTGTTTTGTCTCACTTGGTTAGCTCTTTAAATTCTTCGTATTCTTGCTTTGAAGTTGCCAGTTCAGCTTGGGTCTGCAGCAGATGAGCTTTCAGCCTTTCGACAGATGCCAGCGAGTTGCCTTCCACTGACACGGTGGTGGAGTGTAAGCGGTGACCTAAAGAACAAACAGAGACCCTCTGAAATCACACAGTAGCTCAAATACCTAAAGTTTTACTAGAATGAAAGTGTTTGTCAGCTTTTGAACAGCACAGCAGCAATTGAGATTGACAAAAATAGGTACTGGCAACAGTCCACATGAAAACCAGTAATAATTAGTATTACTGCAGTCTTCATGATAACAAAGGAGCACAAAATGAGATTATAGATGAGCTTCACATGATGCAAATCAAAATTCCCTATTGCTGGAAGGCCAACATGAATACAATAAAGTGAAATTGTTTTATCAGTCTTCAGATACCACTTTGAGGAAGGCAAAAATACATCAAGACAGACATTTTGAACAATGCTGCACACAGCAGAAACACAATAAGCACATTTATCTGGAAAACATTAGCCTATTTTTACCTTTAGTACTTTTCTCTGTAGCTGAAGCTTCCAAAAAAGCTTTTTCTAGCTCTGCAATGGTCTGAGCATCAATTTCTTGGGCCTTTTTAACTGATTGTAAAGAACGAAGCTTTTTATTTTCCTCTCTGAGATTATGGTTCTCCATGGCGTACTTTGCAATTCGTGGGTGTTGTTCCATCTGTGGTAATCAATATTTTATTCAATAGTTTTTATTTTTCAGACAATGCTATAGCTATCTAGCTGTTACTCTACTACCTTTAATAAGGATTAAGCTGTTACAGAAAAGGAAAAGAGGACTTCCCCACAGAGGTTAAAAGTACTCAATTTTTCTTTGGTTAATTTTCTTACTGCCTTGGAATCTACTCTCAAGACAGTGAGTTTACATCTTATGTGTTTACTCTTTTACTGGTAATAAAGCAGCAGGATGCTTTTATGCTGCTCTTGATACTTTTCCATTTTCACTTTAAACTTTGGCTTTCTCAACACCATAGTAATGGCATCTTCCTTGCAAGCCATAGGAATGTTTCTGTAGTCAATAAAAGACTGTCCTGAACTTTGTTTCTTTTCCTCCTCACTTTCCTCTGAAGCTCAATTATGAGCTACAGATTTATGCTACTCTATCAAGACATTTACTTCTTTTCTCTCCTTGTGCTTGGAGGAAATTGTTTTTCAAGAATTTGCCTTCTCTCTTGGGTTTCCTTGTTATTCAAAACTGCCTCATAAATGATACCACACCTACCAGACACCTGATTAACCCAAAGATGTTCTTCAAACAGCTCCAGGACCACATCCCCCTTTACATGTCTACCTGGCATGTGTATTAGCTTTTGAAACCCATGGCATTATTGCCATCCTGCTGTCTTTCCCTTTCAACTGATGCCATGGAGCTGAAGTCTGCCATGTGAATGAGGATATGTGATTTGGAGATTTCCTTGAGTGGCTGAAAAGAAACTTGGTCCTCTGCCTAACCCAGATCAGGTGGTCTGTGGCAAGCTCCCACCTCAACATCACTCTTACTAAACTCTCCTCTTAGGCAAACTCAAACTCTAAACCCAGCCATTGCCTCTTCCATAGGGAAGCCCCATGTGTTTGAGACGCTTCTATAAGGGAACCCAACACCCATCCTCCGCCTTTCTGCTTGACCTTCTTAAAAACCCCCATTCACCCATCACAGGACTACAACACCTGAGCTATCTCACCAAAAAAAACTGTTCCAGAAAAGAAAAAAACAAAGACTTTACCTGTTCTCTGAGTATCTGCACTTCCTCCCTCAAGTCACTGAGGAGATCATCTTGCTCTTTTGGCAATAACATTCCACCAGCTTCTTTATGCAACCTCTCCAATCGAACAATATGGTGTTCCCGGAATTTAACTATCATTTTATTGGACTGAACAAATTTTTCCTTCTTGGCACACAGCTCTTCTAGCTGAGCCACTTTTTCTAATAAATTCTTAGAAAGTACATAGACAGATCAGTGAATTTTTAAGGTGCACATCTTACATACATATGCACAGGCAGATAAATCATGCAAAATCTCAGTTAACAGTAATTTTGTGAATACACAGACTATCATTTTTAGCAGATTTGTAGAGAGCAACCGTTCACACCAATAACCAAAATTACACAACATATTGCAAAAATGTTACTCAGAAACTCCAATATCATCTAGTAGAGTAAGTATTCCGTTAAGCACCTCAGATGCACATCACTAGAGTGCCTGTTTCAGTTAATTTTCTTTAGGAAAAAAAATCCATTTTGGCTGTTTCAGTACTATACCATGACCAAAGAACAATAAAATGAGAAAGACTGGGATGTTTGCTTCAAAAAACACATCGTTGATTAAAACACTCAAAATTCAGTAAAACAGAAGCTTGTTCTGTTCAATTTTTTTAAATTAGAAAACCCCAATAAAGCCCCCACCCCTTAAAATTAAATATACTATCAAAGTTATCCTATGGCTTGTCAGAATTTGAATGACAGACTAGAAACATAGAATTATTTCAGCTGGAAAAGACTTTTAAGATCATCAGATCCAATCATTAATCCACCACTGCCAAGTCCACTACTAACCCATTGTCCTTAAGCACTGTAGATGTTACCTTAAATGTCATTTGACTAAGTTCCCTTGTTACCAAACCTTGTTATCTTTGGACAGAGTATTTTTATTCAAAATCAAGGAAAATCATTAAGAGAGTCAGCTTCACTATGTTCACTGGTCTCTCACCAGAAAGCACACTGAATGCACTTAAAAATATCAGTGTTTTCTTACCTTCTTTTCACCTTCTGATTTCTCCCAGAACAACATTGCTTCAAGAAAGTTGTTCATGTAATTTGTGTTGTTCTTCCCTTTTTTAACAGCATCTGTAGGGGAAGTCAAAGAAACAAATGACATATTTATTAAAATACCACTTAAACAGGTTTTTCTACATTTATAACATGACAATTGTGTAAAGTAAATTCTAATAAATTCTTTAAACAGTGTAATTCTTCCACAAAGATCATGTGCCATGCCCAGAGCACAGTTTTAGACAGTCATTCCGAGTCACCTGCAAGTGCTGATAAAGAACAGAGCTAATTTACATAACTGTATAATTAACAAAGTTGTTCAAGCATTAAACAGCCTTGCAATGGACTTTGGACTTTAATAAAAGTAAAAGAATCAGTCTGTTCAGCTAAGCATATCTGTAAAATGCAAAATCCCTCTGAAATTAATTTGATAACACTGAGCCATTATTAGTACAGTTTGTACATATTAAAAGTGGACTGACTGGTTTATGAGAAGGAAGTTTAGGAAAATAAGCTTGAATTATGTGGACAATTAGTGGCTTAATCTGGAAGGAAAGTGTCCACACAAGGGATTAAGAGGGTTTAATAATCCACTTAGAAATTAATTCAAAATAGCATGTCTGAATATTCTAATACAAGTCTACTTATTTATGGAGTACTAATCACCATAGTATCTAGGTGCATGATAGCTACATTATTGTGATTTAATATATTTTAAAATGCCATCATGTTTCTGAAGCACACAGAAAGCAGATTTTGTATTTCTGTGATTGAGTATTACAAACATAATTTAACTGCACAGAACACAGCTGCAATATATTAGGTTCTTCTCAAAACTCCTCCTGAGTGTTTAACCATCATCACTTGTTTTCCCTCAGAACTCTATAATGGGTCTAAACATTGAGCCCTCTTGGCAATATTCATATATTTATGAACCATGATTTAGTGTCCTACCTCATCTCTGACTTGTTTTTACTGGTTGAACATGTATCCTAACACAGAAGTACTTTTTCCTTAGGAAAACTCAAGCCCAGATGCTTTATTTTAGACAAGGCTTCCTAACTTCTGTCATAACTTCTCCTGCTGTATCTTCTATTTCTTGGCAAGGTCAAGAAAGAGTTGACTCACAAAAACAGTAAGAGTTACAAGACAAAGTTTAAGACTTTGCAATCAAACATCATCAAGCAGCGCATTTCAGTGAGAAACACATACTGGGAAGCTCTGCTGAGATTTGTATTGCAGATAAAATGGCCTAGTGGGAAGCTTATGGAAGATTACTTAAAAAATCTATTTCCACCTTATATTGAAATCAAATGTCAGTTGAAAGTAAGCATCCCTCTTAGGTTCTTCTGGAAGGGGCACAAAATGGGAAAAATGGGAAGAAAATCCTGCCCCGAGCTTAAAAAGAATGCAACATTTTGCCTTCCCTCTGACAAATATACAACGAATCACATGCAAACTTTTGGTTACTTAAAGGATTAGGCAGAATATATCTTAAGAAGTGGAAGAATATCTAGGTACCATATAATAAAAGTCATAGACCAGTACCCAAACCTATGAGGAAGAAAATAAAGCCACATTAACAATTTCTGCAAGGTAGCAGATACACGTAAAGGAAATAGGATCCATAAGCAAAATATGACCCCTGTATGTCAGTCCCTACAAATATATTAATTGTTCACAAACTTAATGAAGGTCCCCAACCTTCTGGGTTACAGAAGTAGCAAGTTCTCCCTCACCTCCAACTCTTACCTTGTGATACAGAAATACTGGACGCAGATGGCACTGAAGTAAGTTTAGCAAGCTGCTCTTTCAACTTCTTGACCTCAGCTTGCAGCTGGTTTACATTTCCTTGTGTATCTTCATTTACTACAGCCTTTTATAAATAGGAGAAAATTAGGAAAAGGTATAAATAAAAATCTTACATGATAAAGAGAAAACTCAAAGAATGCAAATCAGTAAAATTACTGAGAACTCCTTCCATCATAGAAAAGGAAGAATTCCTCAAAAAAGCAAAGTTCCATTCACTGAGAAATCAGCAAGTTGCACTTCAGATGGAATTAGATGTTAAAAAATGTAATGATTTTGCAGAATTTTGTCTGGACCTTTTTCACCAACAAAGCAGTATACATCAGAGAGAGTTTCAGCTAAATGCCAGCATGCATTTAAATACCCACTCATGAAAAATGACATTTTGGGCACTAGAATTAATATAGAACAAGTGAACAGAAACAACATTGAATCAGAACATTTCTTTGTCAATTTGCATTTTTAGTATGGATTTACTTTTCTAATGAAGTGCTCTGGGAGCAAGCAATGAATATGTGCTGTTAGCAGCCACTACTTAGTGCCCAGCTGTTGTCCTTTATTCCTAACCAAAAGCAAAAAAGCCCTTTTCAAAACCAGTTTGTCTTAAAAAAATCCCACAAAGCAAATTAATGTTTTCAAATAAGCAAAATTAAGTAAAATTAATCAAAGCACTGGAAGCTACCTTGCTTGCAGACATGTTGTTAAATGACAAGTGTCTGTTGCTACAATAAAGACATTAAGTAACTTTCTTACCTTGTTTTTAATCAACTTTGCTCTCTGAGCAAAATTAAGAGTGGACAGTGTTTCACCAAAACATTTGGATCCTGGGTGAACATTTGCAATTATACACGTTTTTGCATTACCACCAAGAGAATCCTATTTAAAAATATGGAAGTTAAGTTTTATTTGCATGTTTTTGGTGACAATAGGAAGCCATCACCTAAAAGATACTGTGTATCATTTTGAACAAATTGCAGAAATAATTTTGTTTAACAAATATCTACATAGAAGGTAAGTTTCTCAAATTTTATTTCAAATGTGGGTATAAAGGATGTGACCTTAAATAAAGCCTTAATATGGTCTGGGTTTTGAAGCCCCAAATAGAGATACTTTATTCACCTGAACAGCAGGGAGAGGAAAAAATTCTAAACAGCTGCAAAAATAATTTTGATAATTAGCATATTAGTGGTAATGCTACTTTCAACATCATCAGTTCGTTGTTCCAACCTATCTTCCTTCTGCTTGCAACTATCAAACAAAATCACAAACCAACAGATTCTTGACCAAGGATATAAAAGGATCATCTCCCTTTTACATGCACAGCATTTCTGGGCTGTTAAACAAGTAGCTCTCAAATTTCAAGAGAAGGCAGCATTTAGATCTAAAGACTAAAAGTCTGCTACTACAGAATAGTCCACAAGCCTTGATGGCATTCTTGCTCTGTAGCAGTGAAGCTCATGTTTCTGGACTTCTTTGCTACTGCACCTCAAGAAAAATAACTACTTAAAGTAACAGCTCACAAAGTTGTTATTCTCTTCCATTTTTTTTTGTATTTTGGGTTGCATTGGAAGAACATAATTCCTCAGTTTCATCAATCTACACAGAACTGGGATGGAACACTGAGAAATTTTGCTGTGATCACAATACTGTGTTGTAATACAAATCCTATATTATAATACAAAAATATACTACAGCCATTCACGTACACTTCACAGAATTTTGGTGAGTGCTGACATCCAACAAATCTTTGACTGCTTAGATCTTTGTTTTGTGCTCATTTTGAAAGCACATGAAAAGAGCCTATAAGCTGTCAGGTAGGAGACTAAATTTAACTGATCTTTAACACCAGACCAAACCTAAGCACACATAAGCTGGAAATCACAGCAAATGTTTCAACACATCTCTAAATGTTACACTTTGATACACGTTATTTCCCAAATTACAAGGATGCAAAAGTGGCTTTTTTTAAAAATTAAAACTTCCAAATATGTATGTAGTACTGGCTTATGAGAATAAATAGATTTGTCTTCAGTTAACAGCAATGGATTGATCAGAAATCTGTTTAGGCCAAAAAGATAATTTTCAATCTTTTTTCCACTTTCCCAGTATTGAAACAACTTTAATGCACTGGAGTTCAGCTTTTAATAGTTAAAAAGCCCAATGAGATATATTTTTCTACATCCCAGGCAGCAGATAAATCCAGAGGATATACATTACCCGTAGCAGAAAAGTGAGCTTGGAATCCCGGTAGCAAATGTGTCTCTGTTTGCCATTGCCCACATCAACAAGTGCTGTGATTACTTGGGCCAGGCAGCTTAGTGATCGATTGATGTTGCCTGCTTCCTAAAAAAGAGGAGGGAACAAGAGTGAATGGATTTGGTGGAAGGAACAGGGCACTGCATCTGAAAGGAGAAAGATGCCACAGATATTGCAGAACAAACCTTTAACCTCAGTCCTTCTGTATGGGTGTCTTTCTGTCTCTCAGATCCTGCCAAGTCAACCAGGTTGAGCAGGGAAGATCTAATGTTAACAACCTCGTTGTTTTTCTCCATGGATTCTACTGTGATAGTGAAAACTGCGTGGGATCTGGAGGATTCTCTGTTCATGGAGGTCGATGCTACTCGACGGTTTCTCCAGCCCATAGTTAATACCTAAGCATGAAAAAGACATCACAATTTCAACTGTGTCAGACTGTACTTCACATACAGGTGACATAAGCAGCCGTAGGCAAAATTCCATGCAACAGCTCCTAAAAATCTCAAGGACAAGGACTTTTTTACTGTTTTCCAACGTAAGTATTTTAAAAGCAAAAAAGATACAGCTACAGTCAAGCTTAGTAGCAGAACTTGTTAAAATATTCACTTCTTCTCTCCAAAAGTGCCACTGCTGTTTGAAAGCATAACATACCCCATACTGGGGTATGTTAGCAGTACACACAATAATAATTTAAAAAAATTGAAGTCACACAAGTACTATCTGTATGTGTACCATTCACGGAGAAATAAACCTGACAATTCTGGAACACATGGAGCCTACTTAGCAGGAAATGTCATTTTCTGTGGCTATTTCAGAGATGTGTAGGGCAAGCATTGGGGAAAAATTACTGTAATTGCCATTCAGATATTCCAAACTCTAAAACCTTTTTGATTTCTTACAGATATGGGATAGTCAGGAAGCATTGACTAAAACCAGCTTTTTTTACACTGTGTTTTGAAGTAGGGAGATAGTGGGGGGAGAAAGCATTACAGAAAAAAAAAAAAGTAAAAAAATGTGCTTTAATCCAAGAGGAATATTTCCCATGTAAGATTCAAGATGAATAGTCCAGCATTAAAAAGTGCCAAAAAATACCTGGTATGCTTCAGCAGCAGATGACACCACCTGTTCAACAGCACCATCAACAAAGACTCCCTTCTTGATGTGTTCTCTGAGAAAGAGTCCAGCTGAAGCAGAATCTAGCAAGTCAAATATCTGTTCATTGTAGATTTCAATAAATGAGCATTTGCAGAGAAAACTCTTTCCACTGCCAGCCTGAAAAGCACAGTAATTTACACTATAAACAGATTGGTTTTATTCAGTCTGTCATTGTATGGCAGCAAGTCTCTTTTCACATGCATCTAAAGCTATTAGATTGCACATATATTCTGCACACTATACGTTCCTGATGCCCTGGTGACAACCAACATCCAGAAACTTAGATGCATTCCTAGACTCAAAATACAAGCACACTTGTGTCTGAAGAAACTGTACTAGAGAGGTAGAGGACTTAAGGCAAGCATTTCTCATTAATACATTTGAGGCAATAATCTTGGTAACTTAATGGCTGCACACACAGTTTACCAACCCTAGCTAATGTTTACTGTGAGACATTACTGCAATAGCAATTATAAAGTAAATGTACCTTTTCCTTTTCCCGCTCAATTAGAAAAAATAAGTATTCAAAGCTCCGTGGAATGACACCTCTCAGACTGTGAGTGAAATTATCAGAATCAGATGGTCCTAAAGAGATTTTTAAATTAAAAAAATAATTAATTAGTAGTACTCAAGAGTAGTGATTGACATGAGGAATACTTCTCAAGACAAAAAAAAAAATTAAGAAAACACTGAAAGATTAATCTATCATGCTCTTACCCATCATAGTAAAGGTTTTTCCTGACCCAGTCTGGCCACTAAAAAAAAGAAAAAAAAAAGTGAGATTAAACTTTATTCTGAATTTTTATTCATCTTCATCTTTTAAGGAGAAGTCAAAGCTTAAAACAAGCAAACAATTTTCTAAACTGAAGACAAGGATAGAGAAACAAGCTGAGAAATCAGTCAGCTAAAAAGGTATAAAAACAGAACAGCAAATTTTACCAAGAAATCCCATTAGATAAATCCCATTTTTTCTCCCCTACCACCCACCATTTCCTTCCTCATTTCTGTCGGAAAGGGTAGTTAGCATTAAAATGAAGGTTTTCAAATATATACATAAAACTAATTTTTGGGTCAATCTTTAGAGTTTTATGTCACTCAGGATATATTTAGATATAAAAGTACTTAAAAGTATTTTTTTCTTTTAGTTTTTTTTTCTAATGTAGTTATTAATCATGCTAAAGAAACTTCAGGGCAATTGAATTTCATTTTTCCACATTTGTATATTGCAACAAAGTGGACTTCATAGTTTTGCAAAAGCTGTGCTACATTAAAAACCCCCCAGTAAGGTTTTGATTAAGTCAGCATTTTCTAACCAAAGTACTTCCTCAGTTTTCAAAATGAAAAAATATTAACTTAATATAACTATATTCATACTACTAGTCATGGATATATTTCTACCTTAAAAATATTCTAAAAGTAAAAATTATCATTCATGAGTTTTCCCACAGGCAGCCAAGAGTCACTGAAGAGTTGAGCTGACCAAATGTCAAGTTAAAACAATTTTCATTCCATTTTACTAAAAAGCACTAGCTTTCTCTTTAACAGTGCAATGAAGCTCCCACTTTTTAAGTAAAGAATAGTAAGATTGAAATGAGTTTACATCAGCACTATTAGCCTTAAGTTAAAAGCATAACACCTACATACAGATTCCTCCAAAAGAGGGGCAAGGAGTACCAGCCAATACTGCAAGAACATTGCTTATGCTGTGCTGCAGTAAGGAAGCACTTTTAAAGTTAACTGTACATCAGGCAGGCTCTTGGCTCTTGAAACCCCAACTGCTTATGAGCACGATCTCCTTAAATGTCACCATTGCTATGAAATGACTGTAATTGCTACGAAATCACTTACTATGCAAAGATGGTTCCATTGTAGCCATTCATACAAGATTCAACAATGTTTTTAGCCACACTTGAGAACACAGACTCCTGGGGATAAGGGAAAGAGAAAGCACTTGGCACTACCTGTTTAAGTATCTGCTGTATCAGTGTTTCCTATGCCATAACTTTATAGAATATAATAGATGCATTTCTTAAGGTTAGACATGTACCATGAGCCCTGGAATTCTCACAGCAAAATGATACATCCTAAGTCTTTGTGATATAAATCACTCTCTCTGAAAAAATTGTATTCCTTGATAAACTCAAAGAGACATAATAAAATTCAGCATCATAGTAACAGCTTCCAAATCATAATAATAATTTTGATCCAGTGGTTTTGATTATATTATGCCGTTTATACCATCAGTAGGCCAGGTGCTTGTGACACTTATAAAATCTAGCTTTCAACATTTGCCACTGCACAACTTAGTCTCATCTGTCTTCACATTTTTCTCTTAGATCTGCAAGAACAGCCTAGCTACAAATAATAGCCTGGAGCAGGTGAGGTTTTTGGGAGGTTTTGTTTTGTTTTTTTAACAGAATTCAAATGGAATTGGGAGTCCTAGAAGAATTAAAATTATGTTCAGAATGTCAATCACCATATTATAGAAATTAAATTGAAGGACTTTCTTTCCAGTATTACTTGTCCCAGGTGAGCATTTAAAAGGCAAAAGTAGAAGAAGGAAATAAGTAAATAGAATATAAATTCTGAAGTTCCTTAAATACAAATGTGCAGGGCCAGGAGCTGAACTTGATGAGTCCCTTCCAACTCAACATATTCTGTGATTCTGTGAAATCACATCTTAATATCAGCTACTGACTGCCAGTTATTTTTATACATTTGTCGCAAGAGGCAGATTTATTTTCTATGGCGTTACCATAATGTTTACAAATAAAATCTTCAATTTTTATTCAAACTCCAATTACAGAAATTAACAGCTAAAAAAAAAAGTCACATCAAAACTGTTAGAGAGCAAAATCTAGTGCAGCATTCTGTACTATAAGAATGTATTTCCAATCTGACCACTGCAAAAAATTAGACCTAATGCACTACATCTTTAGAAATGCTTTGCACAGTAGTTGCCAAAACTTGGGTGAAAATAGCAGTACTTATGAGATTCTGGAAATGATTACCTGTGTTGTTTGCATATTTGCAACGCAATCAAAAGTGAAGATCTTAGGCTCAGGCTTTGAGTGCAGGCGGATGGTATTTGATGAAAGCACAGATAAACACAGGCCATGTTCTCCATCAGTTAATGCAGCGCTCTCTGAAGGGGGACGCACCCGTACAAAAACTTTGATAGCATCACCTTCAACACTAAATAAAAGTTTATGCATTAGATTGCTGCCAAATTGATTGGCTGTCTGATAAAATTAAATTGTAACAATCAGATGAAGCATATGAAGTCTTACAAAGGTCTGTCCGAAAATCATACTACTTGTAGACGAAATCAAGAGGTAAAAAAGTGGCAGATTTGAAAAACAAAGAACATGCAGTTACATGTAACTCACTGCTGTGGCACCTAGCTTTAGCTCTAAAAGAACACATTGCACAGTGAACATGAGATACCCTTCTTATTCCTGGAAGCTTTAATGGACCAATGGATCAGATAATGCTACCGTCCAGCAAAAAAGTTGTTAGCATTTTTCTTTGGTGCTCACAAGAAGGGGAAAAAGAATCAATTATTGATCAAAGAATCAAATAAACATAGCAAGTTCCTGCATCTAAAACATCCCTAACCAATTTCATCACATTTATCAGCTTCGATAAGTAACTGCGCATGACTTACATTAAGGCTCTGAAGAGTTCTGCCATAAATACCAATACACCCATAAAATATTAAAGAATTAGATTCTTACATGAAGTGGTGGCAAACTTGGATTTACTTTACTTCACGCTTCTTTTCCAAGTTTTAGCAGGAGGGTGTTGTAACTGCTACTTTTTTTACTTTTGGTAACAAGAAAGAACAGTTTTAAAACTGGGGAAGGGTCTTCATAAATGAAGTGTGCAGTTGGGTAGTGGAGAGGAAAGGGCTGAGAACATAAGCAGCAACTGAGAAAAATCCAGTATAACATTTTCCCTAAGACACACCAAATTAATTTGCCAAACGTGCTTTCATTATTCTGAGTCGTGGCACGGTTTACACTTGGAGGAGGGCTTTTTGGTTTTTCTTTTAGGGCTTCCTCACAAGACTGAAGTTCCTAGTGGGATATTTCTTCATATAAACTCTATAGAGTCCAGCTGCAGAATTAGCGGAAAAATGAAAATTTATTGCATGGCAGCATTCCAAGAGGAACCCAACATGTCGGCGTAACAGTTTCATTATGAATACTTTTTTTTTTTTAAGCCTCTAAGGTTATTAGGAGAGAAAGGCAGCAATCTTAGGCAGGTAAAGATTGAAAGAAAAAACTTTATCTCACAAAGTTATGCTAGGTTTTGTTTCTGTGCAATATGATTAATAATATATGGGAGCTGGCCAATATTATTTTACCTGGATGAGTTCAGCAAAGATATTGAAGAGTCACCCAGATCTCCTATAAAAGAAAGACACAAAAATTTAAACAAAATTACCGCTCAAAACTCCTGACTTAAATAAAAAATACTGTAAGCCGTACAGAGGGAAATAAATAGAGAGCCTTATAAATACGTGTTTTGTGCATGAACAAAACTGCATGAAAATATTTGGTAATTATCTTCCTTTAGCAGAAAGATTTCAGTTTGTTGCAGAGGAAGAGAAAGCTCCAGTCCTTTAATGTGAACGTGTGCACACTTATCAATGTGTCATTTGTTTAGTCTGGCAAGAAGGAGGCTCTGGGAGACCTTCATCTACACGCTACAACTGCCTGGAAGGGGGTTGGGGTCAGACTCTTCTCCCAGGTGACACGACAAAGGACACAGCCTCAAGCTGTGCCAGAGGAGGTTCAGGTTGGACATCAGGAGGAATGTGTTCACTGAAAGGCTGATTAGACTTTGGAATGGGCTGGCCAGGGAGGTACTGGAGTCACCATGCCTGGAGGTGTCTTGAGTGGCACTTAGTGCCATGGCCTGGCTGACAAGGTGTTGGTCAGTCATAGGTTGGACTCCATGATCTCAGAGGTCTTTTCCAACCTCACTGATTCTGTGAGCGAGGCTCATTCTGCACAGCTTCAATTTCAAGGAGACAGCACATATTACCCCATAGGTAGATAAAGTGACTTATTTTTTACTTAATCTGACATCAAAGTACATAATATAGTCAAAACATTAACTAACAAAACGAACAAAACTGTGTTTAGAAAATAAGCAAAATAACAATGAAAGACAATGCCTCAAAATATTCCAATAACAAAGTATTTATGAAATCTCTATAAGCACACAGGTTTTTTTGCAAGAGGATCACCTTTAATAGCAGAATGAACAATGATGTGCAAAGATGCTTACCTTCTCTTTGACGTTCATACTACCTAAATATCCTGCTGCTGCATGAGCTTTTTATGTGCCGTTTTGAATTACTCAACATCTGAGAAATATTTTAGCTTCTAATTAAGTAATTTATTCTTCAATTGCACAAGTTATCAAGGAAATCAGACCGATATGTACTTGCACAACCCTGGGAATAGCCTGAAATTGTGTCAAGGGAGGTTTGGGCTGGATATTAGAAAAAGGCTCTTCCCCAGGGGGTGGCTGGGCACTGGAACAGGCACCCCAGGGAAGTGGGCACAGCACCGAGCCTGACAGAGCACAAGAAGCGTTTGGACAATGCTCTCGGGCACATGGTGTGATTGTTGGGGATGGTGCTGTGCAGGGCCAGGAGTTGGACTCGACGATCCTGAGTCCCTTCGGACCCAGCTAATTCTGTAATTCTGGGAAAGGGCCGACTTCCAGGTACCCCGACACCACCGGGGCAGCGCTCTGCCCGCGGGCACGGCAGGATGGAACCCCCTGGAGCATCCATCCCCCGGGGCACCGAGCCCCTCCGCGCCCGGCCCCACTGGCTCTCCCACGCGGGTGATGCCTCTCCAGGGCACGGGACAGCGCGGCTCTCCCGGGCAGAGCCGTCCCTCAGTCCCCCGGTCCCCCGCCTGCTCCCCGAACGGAGGGTACATCCCCAAGCCCCTTCCCGGCCGTTCCCACTCACCTCTCTCGCCGGGAGCCATGATCACTCCAACCCCAGCGACGCCCGCCCGCCCGCCACCCCAAAATGGCGGCACCTTCGAATTTGGCGCTCAGCGGCGCGGCCCCGCCCCCTGCCCGAGGCCAGCGCCGGCGCCGCCATTTCGCCCGGCGCGCGCGGGCCCCGCCATTGGCTGGGAGCTCCGGAACGGAGCGCGCGGCAGCGCCGCCGCCCTCCCGGAAGCCATGAGCAAGAGGAACCAGGTCTCCTACGTGCGGCCGGCCGAGCCCGCCTTCCTCAGCCGCTTCAAGCAGCGGGTCGGGTATCGGGAGGGCCCCACGGTGGACACCAAGGTAACGCCCTGGCCCGCGGGTGGGAGGGGGCAGCGCCCGCTTCCCGAGCCTTGATGCCCGCCCATCCCCGCCCGCTGCCTTCTCGGGTAGTGGGCCTTGCGGAGCAGCCGCTTGAGCCTCTCTGGGGGCACCGGGGAACAGCGGTGATGTCCGAGCTTGACCTGGGCTGTAAAAAGCGGGGGGCGGTGTGGAAAAAAATGTTCTAAAAGTAGGGTGAAACAAATTATTGTAAAGGAGTTAACATGAGTTCGAACTGGTGGAGGAGAAATTTAGGTTCGGTATATGGAAAAAGATTCTTGAGTTTGAGGGTGGTGGACAGGTTGCCTAAGGACATGGGGGATGCCCCATGGAATTGTTCAAGGCCAGGTTGGATGGGACTCTGAGCAGCCTGGCCTAGTGGGAGGTGCCCTTGTCCACGGCGAGGGGGTTGGAGCTGGATGACCTTTAAGGTCCCTCCCAACCTAAAACATCTTGCTGTAGGTCTGTGTCATGGACTGTGTTGTGATGGCTGGAAAGGTTAAAAGGCAGCCTTTCCTGAGGCACAGTTTTTTTCTGCTTCCAATGTGGTTTTGCATGTGTTTCCCTCTAAACAGGATTTTACAGGATACCTTAAGAAATGAACTTACTGTTTTATATTTATATAGATGCATACTCAGTAGATTACAGTAATACTGTTTATACTTTTCCTTACAATATAAAGTTTTGAGGTCCTTTAATATTGCCAAACTTCAGGTTGCTGCACTGAGGTTTCCATGCCAGAAGGTTTATTTTAAAAAAATAAAAAATTACCCGACTTGATTCTTCTGTCCCAGTGCACAAGTTTGAGAGAGCAGAAGCAGGAGTATGATCTTGTGTCAGTGCTGCTTACAGTGGTTTGTTTAGTCAGGTTTAATAACCTAGCCACCATGGACCCACATTTCCCTTTGTGCTGCTTTGAGTACAGCATAGAAGGCTCAAGTTTGGACCCTTGCATTTAAAGCTTTTCTTAGTGTTGCATAGCAGATAGTGCTGCACAGTCAAGATGGCGAAGAAAAGGAATTAATTTTGTGCTTTCCAAGTTCCTTCTGGTTTCTAATTGAATAAGCCCATCCTCCCATGCTAATGTTTTCAATGGGAAGCCACGTCTCAATGATAGAATTGGAGTGTCCTTTGGACAATGTGTGTTGGGAGGGCCTGGCACTGGCAGCTATGCCAAGTCTCCTCAATAACCCTTCTGCAAAAGTGAAACCAAGGGGTACTGGCCCACAACTGGAGTGATGATCAGAATGGCTTTTATTTCTCTCTTGTCCAGAGAGAGCAGCTTCCACTTGCTGATGATGACAGCGACAATGGCAGTGACAAGGAAGATGAGCAGCCTCAAGTGGTGACACTGAAAAAAGGGGACTTGACTGCGGAAGAAGCAATGAAAATTAAACAGCAAATCAAAGAGGCTTTAAAGTCAAAAGAATCAGGTGAATTTCAAACTACTAATTTCTTGCTTTGTGTAGTCAAAGAGATAATCCACAAAAGCGGGTCTGATACTTGCTCAGCTTTCTAATGCTTAATACTACCTTTGATTAGTTCTGAATTTTTCACCTAAATAATTTGCATTTCTGGTTCCTAATCTCAAGTTGTAAAGTGCATATTCAGGCTGTCTGGCTTTTTATAATGATGTAGTTCTGTGCTTCTTGATTGTGCACCATCCTCCCTCTAAATGTGCCCTTAAATTAATTTTTTTTGTAAATGAATTTTTTTGTTGTGTTATTCCAGTGCACAGTCTTTTGACATCACCTGTGATCATTTTTTAACTCATTGACTAGTTCAGCTGAATTTGACAGTGGAGTGGATGTTTAAAAGGTAATTGTACGAGTTCATGAAAGAGAGTGTCAGGGCAGAGGGATTCAGGTCTGTGCTTTGGTGGAAAGAATTGCAGACGTGTGGCTTGGGAACATGTTCACTTACCTGACTTGTCCATGTGATTACTTGCTTAAAATCAGCCCCAGTATGTGTTGTGACTTGCAGATATATTAAGCAAGATAAACAGATGATACAGTAGTGCCAAAAACCAGCAAGGTCCAATAAAAAAAATGTTTCTCTGTGTTCTGGTTTAGGGCAAATTTGGGAGAAAACCCCCAAAAGGGCCCCCCCCCCCCCCGGAAAGTGAACTCACGTGGCCCCTCTCTGCAACTGGTTCGGGAAAAATTTCCTTGGAGAGAAGTGGGAAAAAAAACTATTTAAACAGGCAAAGCACTCCCCAGCACAAAAAATGAACAATACCGGATGACAAAACTCATTCGTTGCTCTGAGGAGATGGCAATCCAGAATGTCTCTCCTGGGGTGGTCACTCTGTTATCGATGCCTCTGGTGCTGGGAAAGGCTGCTGCCCAGAGGAGGCTCCGGTTGGCCACAAAATGCGAGCTCTCGGTGCTCCCCAGGTCCCAGTCCGGAGCAGGTTCAAACGGTTCCAAGGAAAGGGAAAGAAAAGACAGTTCAGGGAAAACTTCCCTGCCTCTGCTAGCTAAACTAACTAAAAAGCAAAGGAGGGCTCTGCTCTGCTCCATCTGTGCCCAGACAAAGCAATCTAGGGCAGCAGGTGGAAGAGGAGTGTGATTTCTGATAACAAACTCCTTTTTCTTCTTCTTCTCCTTGCCTTCGGTCTCAGAACCAGTTTTGAAGGTACAGATTATAATACCCAGCATAAACAGAGCAGAGGACTGGGGATACAAACATCATAAAGTCACCCTAGGACACTGCCACAAAGAATTACACAGAATGGAAAGATGGAAGTGGTGTGGGAGGAGCTGCTGTAGTTTTACAATAAGGATGAGAAACTACAGCTGATGGATAAGTTATGTTAAGAATTTCTCTCAGTATTCATCATTCAGGTATGGTTGACATAGGTGCTTTGAGCGTCCAGAAGCTTCAATCATCACACAGGGTGTGATGAAATGGAGTTTTATCTTTTGCTGACAGAAGACCTGACAAATTGAATATAGCTACTGTTGTCTCTAGTGGAAATGTCTTTACAATTAAGAATATAGGAGTTGGAACCGCACAAGTATAAAATAGAAAGGTGAATCATAGAAACTGGACATCTTCTGTGGGTAGCCATTACGGCTATTTACAAAAGCTGCCAATTGAATTTAGAGCGCACTGTGAGGCCTAGCACATGGCTGTCAATGTGGCGTCTTTAGCTTGTCTCTTTGTCTGCCATATGGATTTGAAAATTCAGGTTCATGCTGTCTCTGTGCAGATGTATGTGTTGAAATTCAAATGGTATAAATGGATAAGTCAGTAGCAGAAGTGGGAGAAATATGTTGAGAATCTTATATTTTTTGAAAAGCAGATTGATGAGAAATCTTAATTTTTAATAGCATAGGTTAGCTTGAAACTAAATAAACCACATCCTATTTTCTGCAGGTAGATATGTATTTGTTAGGTCTAAGCAGGGATGTGACTTCAACTCCTCTGAGGGTATATGCTCAGCTTTGGGCTTACTTCCTGGTGTCTTGTTATTGAAGTGTAATGCATAGAGATGCTTGGTGTCACAGTTTCTAAAGTCATCACAAAATTTGTTTCACCCTCCTAGTATTGGGAGACGTTTCAACTCATTGGAAAGAAATACCATGGTTCTTTCTGAGCATTGGCTTCCTTTTCATACAAGCAACTTGAACTTTGAGTGATCACAGTAGGAGGAAAAATGATTTTGTAAGGCCAGGCAAAAAGAAGTAGTTGTCCATGAGAATCTATTGAGGTGGAGTCCATGCTGTGAAAAAAGTCCAAAAGAGCTACCAAGCTGAATACACAGTGTGAAATGGAAGTGTATTTGAATAGAGTGACTGAACTTACTTGGTGGAAAAAGACATTCCCAAGACATAATTGTATGTAGTGAGGATGGCAGTATTGAGTCCCTGTAGGACTTTGTCACCTCTGCCTATTACCCCTTCAGTCCTTCAGTAATAGCTTGCATTTGGAGGAAAAAATCCACAGAAGTAGGTAGCAGGAGTGTTGGGGACTGCTGCCCTCTGTTCTGCATTATTGTGTTACTGTTCATTCATCTGCCTTTGCAGTTAATATGAGGTCTTCATGCTCTTTTCCTTTTTATGGCTTATGGGAATAAACAGGGTAAGCACTAGTGTGTTCCTCTGCTATGGAGAGAACCCAGTGTGAAATTTCCAAGGAAGGGAGGTGAGTCTGACTATGCTATTACTTGCTGAAGGCTTTTTTGCGTTTTGGACCATTTTTGCACTGTCAGTCTGACCTCTAGGTTTAAATTTTGATTTCTAGTCTGAGGCAGGTGTTTAGACAGCTGTTTACTTCCAGTCTAATAAAGAGAGTATTGAGTAACATGAGAATTTATTTTTATTTTTTGGCTGTTAATTCTGAAAATGGGAATTATAAAGAAAATTTGGTGCTGCATGACTTGGTTGCATTTTATGTTGCCTTGATTTTAATCCCACAGTGAAATTCAAATTAATTTAATAGCTACTCGACCTTATATAGTCCGAAATCAGATCATTAGTGAAATTACATGAAGCTAAAAAGGTAATAAGAAAGTAAATTTCCCAACTGATAATCTTCCTTTCCAGCATGCGTCAATGCTGAGGCACTTTGATAGATCCTAAGAAATGTGCTACTAACTATCTGTTGTGGATACAGTTTTTCAAAACTCGAGAAGTACTCAGTTTTGAGGTTCTTCCATGTTTTCTCTTATGTTGTAGTGATTGTCTTCATTTGAAGGACCTTGTCTTCAGATTTAGGATTGTGATATTACCCCAGAATTTTCCATATCTCATTTACGTACTTTCTCCTTTGTTTTCTTGTATAATCATTTCGGCATGGCTACAGCTTTTGTTCGTTTTGGTTTTGTTTATTTTTAATTTTAGATATCAGATGTTCCTATGACTTGCATTTTCTTTTATAGATGAGTAACATTTTTGCATTAATTTTTGCATTAATTTGGTTAAACCAGCTGATTAATGTCCTAGCTGCACTTAGTTTCTTCCTAAGGCAGAACAAATCCTAGCTTTTCTGTTGGCTTTTGCAAGTAGAGTCACAGGGATCTTTTTTATTTAGGACCAAACCTTTCTTATATGAGAAAACACCCTTCTATATTGAAGTATTTTTCTCCATGGAGCAGAGACTCAGAGGCTTTTTAAAAAGAAGTAGTTTGTTTATCAGCAGTGATTTAGCTTAATGTTTTATGCATCATTTTAAAAATTATCCCTGTTGGTTCAGAGACAAAGAAAAATGGTCTTATGAAAAATTAAATTTGCACAAAAGAAAAGACGTGAATTACTGCAAGATAGTTTATCTCAGCATTCGTTACAGTCTATAAAATTGATTTTTTTCCTACTGCTTTTCTACTTCATATGGCCTCTGGGACACTTTGACATATGCAGATGACCAAATTTGGCAAAAGGTATCCTTTTTTGTTCAAAGCCTTGTAATGGTTTTCTTATTTCATTCTATATGCTGGGTTCTGGGGAGGGACAGTAGAGCAAAGAGGCAAGGAGAATACAGTCCTTGCTGTCTTGGCTATTGGAGCCCTTCCTGAATAAGCACAGGCTGTTCTGATTTAAGCAGCTGATATATCAGATACATCTCACAGAGGTAATGCTGCTCTCTGAAATTTGAAATATTTTACATATATGTGAATTAGTATATAAAATCAAAGCTAACTTTGCAGTATTTAAGTAAGGAAAATTTTCCCAAGTGTTCTCATAAACAATTGAAATTTACTATGGAGCAAGAGTGACCTTCTTATCTTCAAACCACCAGTGTGCTGAATTCCTGGAGTAAATGCTTCCAAAGGCATGGATAGAGAGTGGATGGCCAGAAAACATTGGAAGGAGCATCTCAAATGGCTGACCTGAACTGCTAACCTTAGAAACCATTAGGAAATTTGGCAGGTTATTGTAATTCTTTTCCTAACCTCCTATCTTTGAACAGACGTGTATGGGTTCCACTGTTCCTCCTGTTGCTCCTGACAGTTTAGTGGCACTTGTGTTTGCTGTTGTTGCCTCATTGACATATGTGGACAGAAACTGCTGAAAAGTGGTGCTGATAACTACACAAATGACTACTAAATAAGAAAACCCTCTAAACTGAAGAGCAGTATTTCATTTTTAGGCTCTCATTTCTACTTTTATTTTAATATATACCTTGAAATTAAAAGAAAAGAAGAAATTTCTGATTTTGTAGTTTCTTAAATTAATGTCACTTGTGAAGTAAGCTTTCAGCTCAACATCTGACTGTGCTCATGTTGGTCAACCAGTGGTTTGTGATCCAGGTAAAAAGCAGCAATGACTAAGAACAGTGGGATTTTGAACTGCTAGTGTAGTTTTTGACTCATTTTTGAGAAGTGGATTTTATTATTTCTCCTGTAATGCTTTTATGTATTTTACTTCGTGTCTTTCAATGTGCTTACCAGAAATCCCACTTTCATAATACTAACAGAGTCTTTTATTAGGACTCTGTTTTAAAAACTACCAACACTGAGATTGTTTCTTTAGTAATTTCTTTTGCATTGCTTAATACAAGTCAGTTTTTTGTAGGTCTTTGATGCAAGCAAAAAAGATAGCTGACACATAAGAACCTGGTGAAATTACACAGGATAAAGTGAAGTCATTTTACCAGCTGAAAAAGACAATCTTAACACATCAACACAAATTCCTTGAACTGCCTCATCAAATTTTTTCAAAAAGCCTAGTCTGTCCTCACTCTCCCACAGCAGGCTAAGCCTACTGTGTTTCCTTATCTGCTTCATTCTTTGTCAAGCACTGCCAACACACACTCTGAAGCTGGCCTGGGCTTCCTGCTGAAAGGAATGTCCTTGAGCATATCATGAAATTTTGACAGTGTTTAACCAGGCCAAGAGCTAAAATAATTTCCTTTGATACAGAATGACCTGTGAATAGTATTGTAGCCCTGGAGGTCAGAGCTGAACCAGTTGCCATTTTGGTGAAATTTTTGAGCTTTGTTGTTTGTGCCCTTAGCTTATTACATGTTTAAATTCATATTGCAAAGATACTTATCAGTTTCTCCATCTGGTTTGCAAAATGAAATTGTTTTGTGCAGTTCACAATGTGGTAGCAGGCCAATTGTGAGTAAAATTAAAATTTCTGTCCTCTTTTTTTCCATGGATTACAGCTACATAGCTGTTTGTTTTCTTTTATTGATATGCTTTTAACTATATTTTCAGGGGTTAGGTTTTAAATTTACCACTCTAAGAGAATGCAGTAATCCGTTTGTTAAAGAGTATCCAATTGATTTTTTTTTGCTCCTTGTGCTTATCCATAGCTGGTTGTGTCATTTCCACAGCAGTATGGGTATTGTATACAGCACATAGGCAGTTGTGTCTGTACATAAAGAAAGTTCTCCTTATAGATAGATTTTTTTTTCAGAATTTGGCTTAGATTGTGCCTCAGATCTTGTTTAAATTGAAAGATCTCTATATATCCAAATAAACATTGTAGTTATGCAGCAATTAGTAAGGGGAATCATTTGCTATAAAACTTCTTACCCCAAAAATGGAGGCCTAGTTTCTGAGAAAAAGGATGCATAGTGTATTCTGATTCATTAGGTGTGATATGCTTTCAGCAGTTCTATTTCCCTCCCAAAATTTACTGTAGGCACTTCCTAAACTTCTGTATCACATGTACAGCATCTAAACACTTAAGCTCTCTGTGCAGAGTTCACAATGGATCCATTGAGAACTATGCTTTTCATATCTACAGTTTATTATTGCTGCTAATTCCTTGTAACTGTAATGCTTTTCTAATGTGCCAAGAAGGAAGTATTTTTTTCCCAAACCTGGTCAGTTATTTTCTGCATTTTAGCATTTTCTCATAAACTACTGTAGAATCATAGAATCAAGGAAATGTTTGGTTTGGAAAAGACCTCTATGATCCATGGAGCCCCACTTATTAAGCTTGCACTGCTTTGTTGCCACTAAACTGTGTCCCCAAGTGCCTTGTGTTCTCTGAACACTGCAAGGGATGGTGTTTCCACTACTTGCCTGGACAACTTGTTCTAGTGCTTGACCACTCTCACAGTGATGAAATTTTTCTTGGTATGCACTCTGAACTTCCCCATGTGTCCATTTCTTGTCCTATTGCTTGTTTCTTGGGAGAAGAGACTGATGCCTACCTCACTACAATCTCCTTTTAGGTAGTTGCAGAGAGAGATGAGGTCTCCCCAGAGCTCCTTTTCTCCAGGCTGGACAACCCCATGTCCCTCAGGACTTGTGCTCCAGCTCATCACCATGTGCACCTTTTGGAAATACGCATTCCGTAGAAGCCATTGGCAGAATTGGTGCCTAGTTTTTCAAGCTAGGTTTCCTCTTTAAGAGGGTCTCTGAAACTTAAGGCATTCTTAGTGAAATTTCCCGCTGAAGTTGATGTCTTCATTTGTACCACACAACCCTTAAGATACCAGATGTATTAGTTGCATTGTTTTGAGAATGCACCGAAGAGAGTTTCAGTCAGTGCTGTGTAGATAACACTGAAATGTTAAGTCTTCTGCCATAGTGCTGATATACTGAGGAAAGAATTTGTGCTAAAGAGAAAAGTTATTTATTGGTTTTAATTAAATAGCACATAATCTTGTCAAACACATTTCCGTTGAGTAATGAATTTCACAAAAGTAATTTAGGAAAAATATCTTGCACAGAACCTATGGCTCCTTAACATTCTGTCACATATACATTATAAAAATTGCAAACTACTGCAGCGTGAACCTTTGTGTCTGATTCACGACTTTACATTACACTTTATCTTCCAGAAATACTGCCCTGATGCTGTTACTTATGCAGTAGCTTTCCCACTCTGCCTGATAATCATGGAAGGGGCTTCTAATTTCAAGATTGTTTTCTGCTCCTCTGCATGCACTAGAGCAAAATTAGTCAGTTGGAATAGTTGGGTGATTTTGCAGATACAAAGAAACCCTGAAACTTTCATCCATTACAATAATAAAGGGGATGTTTATTACCACGTGATCTTTTCAGCTGTCTCAGCAGGACAGAATATATTAGGGGAAAAAAAAGTTTTTCTTGTGTATGTGCCATTTTGTTATTTAAAGAGATGCCATAATTCTGAAATAAGTGCATTTGTTGTCACGTGTTTTACAAATACTGAAGCAGAGTAAGAGGATCCTATGAAGTTGTCCTCTCCATTTTGGTAAGTGGATGTGAATGGAATGTGAGGGAAAAGCTCTACTGCTCACAATCTCTTCTAAGTTAGAGCTCTGGTTAGTGAGACCCCATTTCCAATGGGAACTGCTGGAGGATTGTCTTCAAGGGCTGGCTGACATGGAGCAGTTGTGTGTAGATGAAGGACATTCATTGATACAGAGTTTATTGCCAAAAAGTACATTTTCATGATGGTTGTATTCTCTCACAGGCCTTACTGATTTTGATTCAAGGTCTGTATGTGTTCGTGAACATATGCAGATGAGCTCTGACTTTGCTCTCTTTATTACAGATGATGAACCAGAACCTGCTGATGGAAAAATTATGTTCAGGAAACCAGCCAAACGTTCATCAGAGAAGTGTTTGGACTTCAATGTAAGTTCAAGTAAGAAGATGAAAGAAGCAAAGAAAACTAAGAGGGAAGCAACTACTTCTCAGAGTACAGCTAAGCAAGTAAAAAACAGCAGTCTTCTCTCATTTGATGATGAGGAAAATGATGATTAGGGATTGTAGTTTTTTATGCTTGCTCGTCTAGAGACCTGGATAACATTGAGGGCTTTCATGGGAATTGAAGCATGGTGTCTGAGTCTTTTACTTTGTTATAGTCCAACTAGAGAAATAATGTGTAGAATTAGCATGAGCTAAGTCTGCAGTTAGTTGGAACTGTATGGCATGTCTTAATTTTAAAAGAGAATTTAACCACGTATGTAAAAGCTATTTGAGTTCACAAATGAGTAGCAAATGATACCTGTATATATTCAGCTTACAAATTTTCAGTCAATTTTAAAATGCCCTCCATTACAAAAATGTATTTCCTCTATATTGAATAGCCTTAGTTGACAATTGTGGTTTTTACCTGTTATTATTGACATTCAAAAGAGAGACACTTCATTGCTGTGAAACAGAGACTTTCTGTCTCACAGCTTAACAAAAGTTTGCAAAGCCTTTGCATTTGTGATTTGCAAGATTAGCTCTTGAAGAGCCTTGCAGTAAATGAGGCTGCATTTGCTAAATTCATGTAGTCATGATCCTGTCTTTAGTGAATGCAATTTAAGAAACATCAAATTCATTTGAATTGATTGTAACAGCAAGGTATAAAGATTTTGATTCTAGTTGATGGTATCAACTAATGCAAAAGAAGCCTAAACCGTTGCAGATTGTGCACTTTGGTTTTGACACTGATGGGCTCAGTGGTTTGATGGTGTTTTGGGGTTTTTTTTAAAGTATATTTGTTCCAGTTAACTACTTACGTGTTCATAATTATTTGGGATCTCAGACAGCTTGTTTAAAAACTGTATTTAATCTTTAAGCTGTGGAAAAGCATTAATTTAGTATTCTTCAAGTAGGGGGAAAGTTGTAAACAGGGAATTTAAGCCAAGGAACACTATAGCTGTGTGTGTCTTGGTTTAAGACAGTTTCCAGGGCAGACACTCTGAAATGAGTTACTGTCCCTTTTAGTTTTAACTGCTTCCCTTTCACCGATTAGCAGAGATGAAAGCAAGAACATATAAGTGGAAAAATAAAAGTTTACTAAAAAAATGAAACAGCAACAGGCAGGATAACAGTAATCATCACTAGATACAAAGGTGCTGAATCCCATGGACTGCTTGGGAACACAGAAGACAAGATGGCAGAGAAACCCCTCCCCAGAAATGCTGGTCTCCATAGAAGACCATGTGGTTCAGCGGACAAAGGCAAGCTGGTGGAGAAGCCCCTTCTCCTGACCATGTGTTGGAGAGAGAACAAAGGGAAAAAAAAACACCACAGCATCTGAAACTCTGTGATTATGAAAGTCCCTCTTCTGCAAACAACAACCAACAAGGAACAAGGACAAAACAAAAAGAAACCTGGATTCCAAAACCAGTCAAATGCTGCTGATCTGCTTGCTCCACATCACTGGAGAGGATCTCTCTCCTGGCAGCTGCAGCAGCTCCATCAACAGTGGCGGCTGGAACTGGTCAGTGGCTGGAACTTGGTCTCTTCCTCAGCAGAAGATGACATGCAGATGCCTGGGGCAGCTCGGGCTCCACGCACTCCCACTGCAACTGAGCGCTGCTGGGAGGCTGGAGTGACTGTATGGAGCAGGGGCTGTTCCATTTTTCCCATTGTGGTGCCATGGCTGGCCACCCTGGGTGGCAGCAATGAAAAAGCAAGGAAAAAAGGTCTGTAGAGAAAGTCCTCCTTGGCCCAGAGACCAAAACAAAGGGGAGCTCCTGCCTTGCACTGCCTCAGCTTCTCAGTAGCTAGCAGGAACGAAAGAGGCCTGTCTGAGTGTTGTTTCATTTTAAAGGGATCCTGGCATCTTCTGCCTCCATGAATCTGGAGCAAGACCCTCAGGTTCTGCTTCTGACCAGCAGGTCTTAGAGGGAGAGTAACAATCTTGGGCAGATGGGCATAGAAAGAAAGTGTCCATTTCAGCATCTTTCTGTGACAGGACAGAAATGACACTGAGAGCAGATGGGATTTGGGAGAACAAGGTGGTAAGAATGTCACTTGTGACTGAAATTATTTGGATGTATGGTGTGTTCTGTAACCATATGAAACCAGTTATGCTGTGTGACAGGATATTTGAAATTATTTGGCCTGTAAAGCTTCATCAAGGAGCAAATTTCAAGTTGCTGTGTGAAACAGCTGGCTTTAGTTTGTTCATCTGGTAAACAATAAATTATACTTTCTTTTAAGTGGTCCAAAGATATTTTAATAAAAATTTCAGTACATGAAATGAGTTTTTTTTTTTTTTTGCCTCCTGATATTGGAGCCTCCTATACCTGCTGCCTGTCTCCCTACACACCAGCTTCCTGCAGCATAACATCAGATGCAAGTCTGCACACTGTTTTGCACTGTTTGTGTGAGTACATTACCCTGGTTTTGAAAATGAATCTGTTATCCTTTCAGAAAATTGAAACCAGACCTATAAATGGATATAAAATTCTTGCTGCAATGCTTTCATATTAGGATTGTGAGAGAGGTGCTGTGTGACAACCTGATTTTTCCCATGAGGACACGCTACATTTGTAAATACATAATTTGTCTGTATTCTCTACATATAAAATAAAAAGAAATTTAAAGAAAAAGTACAGAACCAAAGGTTCCCAGGAATTAATATTTCCATCTATTTTGTATACTTAAAACTTGTTTGAATCCATTAAAAATATATACCAATACATACATTCCCGCCCATGAGTAATCTTGTAGCATTCCAACGTACAAAAGGAATATTTGGGCATATGTCAACAATGGAGTAAATACTCTGACTTGCTGAGACTCATATGAAAGAATGAATTAACCATTGGCTTTTACTTAAACTTTTCTGGTTCTGTTTGTCAGTACAGAAATGTATTTGCATACATTTTTCTTGCACACCGTGGAAGCTCATAACTTGAGCTGTGGGGCAATTTAGGAGACGTGGCTATCGAGATAAATGCTTGCCAAGGACCAGAGGGCATTTGGTTTTACCTTAAAATTAGAGAATACCTCACAAATATGCAGTTGATCTGGTCTGTTCAAAATAAGATTGGGATATTGTTTGGTTCTGGACGGTAATTGCATTTAAACAAAATGGACAAAAATTTACCATTTTTAGTGAAAGACTTGGGAGACTGAAGTCCAGTAAATGGAGGGTTACCTTAAAGTATTGAGTGCAGTACTTATTGAGTGTGGTACTTCTGTTTAATCATGCTTCTTGCTCTACAACCTCATGACAGATGTCTGGAATGCAAATAAATGGATTGAATTTGCTTGGAAATAATAAATTAAAAGGTATGTTGTTGTTTAGGCAACACAGCAGGGGAAAGAGAGGTGGATACGGAAACCCAGTTTCTTTCCTTTATTCTGACTGATTTGTAGTGCTCTGACCAGGAGGAGACCTTTGTATTCATTGTGTTTCACTCCCAGTTCACCCAACAATAACTAATTGAATAGATTTATTAAGAGGTGTGAGTGATGCACAAAAGCATTTTAATCAGGTAGTCATGTGAAAATTCAGTGTTTTTACCGTGACACACCAGGAAAATCACACACACTATCAACTCCCATGAAACCTGTGGTTAAAAAGAACAATCACGTGTTCATTTAGGAAAGAAATGTGAAACTCTTAAGCAATCACCTCTCCTAATGGGCCATGGGAAAATAATAATCACAACTTTCTTTTAAAGGGGAAGCCAAAGCTAGGTACATGGAACATGAGGCTAGGACAGGAAAGGACAATTTTCCTGGGTTTTCTTTTTCTCTTGCTCTTGCTTGCCCTCTCCCTGTCCCTTTCCCTTCCTGTAGTGGAGAATGTTTATGCCTTTATTGTCTCATGGAGTTTGCAGAGTTAAATGTGAGAGCAGTGCTGGAGGAGCAAGGTGAGAATAGCTGAGGCTTGTTATCCAATACAGGAATCTTGGTCAGATGTGGCCTATTACCTCATACGGGAATCTTGTACTGTTTTTATTAATAAAATCCTTGAAATTTCCCAGTTCATTAAAACTAAAACATTTATTGATGGTATTAGCTGAGCAGTGAGGTGCAACAAATCTGGTGAACTGTAGTAGCATTGCAGCAGCAGATGCTTATAATGGAGGCTTTTTACACTGCAAAGGTGCTTGGATGTCAGTAGGAGAGGGGATATGCTCTGTCACCTGAATTTCTTTTGAAGAACCAGGATTTTTCTCTAAATGATAGGAATCAAGGTGAATCATCAAGAATGCTGCATTCTTGATAGATAGAATAAACAAGAAAATGCACGTGTGGGCAGGTGGCCCAGGAGTTCATACCTTTGATTGTATTTCTGAAATGAAAGCAAATTTGTTGTACTGAAAAAGTTAATCTCATTGGCCTAAAGAGGAAGGCATGAGTCAGAATTATATTCTGATAGTTTTTTTGTCCAGCACTTTTCCCAGAAATATCATTTGGAGGATCAAAGGCTGTGTTTTGCAGAGATTGAGCACAAGAAGCCTGTATTTAGCGGTTTTAATTACACATTTTTAAGTTTCATCACAGGACTTAATGTCCTTTTTTACAGTGCTTCAGTATATAATCCTGTTAGGAAGCTGCAGATTTAAAATGAAGCAGGAAGCAGCAATGTCATCGTTTCAGCTGATTGTCTCCCTTATGCTGTAGTGTATTAACTAAGTAATGCTTCACTTGGCTGTGCAGAGCCAACTGCCTTCTCAAGGACATCAGGCTTGCCTGCAGATGAGTCATTACCTTTTGTGCAGCACAAGAGGTATGATGTGCAGCCTCAGCAAGTGTTTGTCCATTGAGGCTGGTTAATAACCTATAGGCCTGTCCTGTGGCAAGATGCCATAAATCAATCCTTTGTGCATTCAGCAAACAGAAGGGCTTGTGTATCAGCTGCCTCTTCAGTATCATCCCTCTATTCCCATTCCTCGAGCAAGGTACCAGTCTGCAAAGACATTTTTCATGTTGTAGACCTTCCCTTCTGCCCCACTTGAGAGCATTTCACAGGCAGCAGTCACAAAGATAGCCATTAAAACCAGGGGAGACACACCATAGGGTTATATGTGACTGCAACCTCCTGTAGACTTCCTCAAGATACCAAGAACCTATAAAGTCTCAGAGGCAGCCTCTGGGAAGTAACTTCCTCCTGGGGAAAATTAATGGGACCAGCCAGGAAAATGACATAAGATTGAATTTTACTATTATTTACCTCACTGTTAGTGTATTTTATGTTGAAGGTAAAGCAACAGCTGGTAAAGCAGTTCTTTCCCTCTTATCAGAAGTGGCTTTGGTGCCATTCCAATCCATATGGCAAAGGATTCCTCTTCCTTGACTCTGGTGGCAGTCCTCAGTGCCATGCCTGATTAGTTGAGGCCGTGGGCAAGTGGGAGCTACCTTGTAAGAGGCAGAAGTTATTAGAGGAAGGTGTTGTCAAGCCTCTGTAGGATAACGGTGATCACTGCACACTTTTAGTTTTGATATCATGAAAGAGTTGTTCCCTTAGGGACAGCACACTAACAACGAACTTTAAAAGGGCAGATTATAAAACTATGAGGAAAATGGTTAACAGCAGGCTGAAGGGCAAAGAGAAGTACTTAAAAACCATAGAGATCTGCCTGGAGGCTATTTAAGAACATTGTATTAGAGGCACAGATGGTTTGTATACCTCTGAGCAAAAACAGCCTATGAGGAAGGATGAAACTCACAGGGCTACGTGGGAGAAAAGCGTGAGTATAGAAAGGCTGAAATGCATCCCTTAAAGATGACGACTGTCTGAATGACAGACGAGGGAATGTTACCAGGAGAGTGGAGGGAGCTGGAAAGTCAGTGTGAAGGAAAAGACTATAGCAGCTGCTGACTCTGGACCCCCAGGATGAAACACCGAAAAGAGTGAGTCTAATAAAGTCCAGACCACTCTGCCTCTGAAGACTGGGCTACTCCACATGAGACTTAACCAGAAAAAGCAGCATACTGTTAATCTGAGTCAGCTAGCACAAGCCAAAATCTTATTAAAGCAGTCTACATTTTTAATATGTTACTGGGCCAAATTTAAGAGTAAAGGAGTAGATTCAATCACAGTTACTCTATGCTAGGACTTTATTTTGACCTTGTGTTTTATACAGTTCCAAAAATGCTTTCAATCTTTGCTGAAGAAGGTAAGAGATTGAAAAAAAGGAAATTGAACAGTCCTAAAAACTCTGATTTTAGTAGAAGAAAAAACCCTACATGAAACCCTCGTAAAAGAAAAATCCTGACCTGTTCTCACACAGCCTTGGGCTGAGAGAGACTATCTGATAAGGATGAAGTGAGGTTTGCACAGCATTTTTACACCAATGTGTAATTGGGCAGATGTGGAATTATATTGTCGTGTATCAGAACAAGAACACACTGATTATAAATTAGGCAGGGAACATCTCAAGTATCACAAACCTGATGATGTGTGCAAAAAGAGTCCCTGTGAAATCAATGAAAGCTATTTTCTTGTTTAAAACCAAGGAAAGGCAGGGGAAGGTTAGAACAACTTATTTTTGCAATAAAACCTTCATGCACACAGTCTCCCTGGAACTAGAGCCCTGGCATCTAGGCTGTTTTATTCTGCCCTGTTAAATTGAAACAAACAATTCAGCTGCCTGAGTCCCTTCTTTTCTCCTCTGACATGCCAGCTATCTTGAGAGAAGAGATTAAGCATTGTTCTGATGAGTGCTGCAGCAGCAGCAGCAGCTTTATAATTTAAGGACTACATAAAATTTATGGAGCACTGAGAAGAGCTTAAATCAATTTTATGATTTTCATAAATTATTTCAGGCAGATGAACTTTGTGCAAAAAGCCAGCGATGTTTGAACTGTTTATCCAATGGACAACAACATTGAAAATAGGGATTTTCAAAGGCACCTGTGGGAATTATGCATCTGAGTTTGATGGGAGTTAGAAGACTGGTTCCTTTGAGCTACTTAGTATTCCAATTTAGTAAATTTTTAATAATTCCAAATTGCTTAAAATACTTGGTAAAAATCAAAATTAGAGGAGGGTTAAATTTAGAGCAATTTTGAAATTTCATTTAAATGCTGCATATGCTTATAAACAGTGGATGGATAGCCTGTAATTCTACTTCAAGTGACAAACCAGTCCAGCACTTGTAGAGTTGAGCCTTTTGTTATGACAGTGTATTTTTGGGTTGTTTAGGCCCCATTCACTGAGGAACCTTGTTCTGTCTTCTTCACACTGTATTTGCAAATTACTCCAGCTGCTAAAGAGTAGGATCTGCCTGTACAGCAGAAAGAGAAACTAGCTGGTTTCTTATAGCACATTTCAAGATTATATAATAGGACAAATATAATTCCATACATTACAGATATGAATAGAGACTGAACTTCCCTTCTGGACAAGTAACTAAAGAGCTGATAGGATGCAATTCCCATTTCGTCCTAATTTTGAGTATTATTGGGTGTGATTTAAAGAACTTTCCTCTCCATGGGCATTATGGTCATCAGGATACAGGTAGGTTGGAGACCTTTCGTCTAATTGGGACCCCTCTGAGCTATAATTTTCATATATAATTTTCTGTATTTTAAGCTGCTCCAACTCCTCTAAACTGACATCACTGTGCTTCAGATTATTTCACACTGAATAATCTAAACATGGTAGCAATAGGAGGAACCACTGCTGAATTCCTCTAAACTGGATGGGCAACTTGGAATAAATTGTTTACTGATATGACTGCATTGCTTTTGGTGAAATGACACTGATAGATGCTGAGCTCCTTAGTAAACCTGAACAAGGTAGTCTGATGTGAGTGGGTTTAAATTCAAAGTAGTAAAGTGTGGGACACTCCAGGATCTTGCCACTGAATTTCTATATCCAACAGTATACATAAATAATGGAGCTTCTTACTCAGTGGTCATTATTCTGCAGAAGGGGATTTGTGACTGCTGTGAATTAAACACTGAACACAGTCCATGCAATTTCAGCTCTAAAAATTAATGTGTCATGGAGAAGAAATGGGAAATAATCTTACCCAATTATTTTCTGCTTCAGACCTTAGCTGGAGTGATGTGTCTACTTTTGTAGACACTATACTTCAAAAAATAAAGATACAGTCCAATTGGAAATACCTACAGAAAGCGATGGTATTGATCAGGAGTCTAGAAAATGTGAACTGTAAGACTGAAAGAAGTGGGTAGTACAGCTAGAGAAAGGAGATGCAGGGAAAGGAATAGGAATGTGATACCAGTGTTCAGACACATAAAGCTTGCTGCAAAGAGGGAAGTTGCAAATTGTTCTCTGTGTCCTCTGGGAATACAAAAAGAATGAAAGGATTTAAATTGTAGCAAAGGAGATTTAAGGAAGACATTAGGACAGGCTTTCCATCTGTAACATTAGTGAAATATTGAAACAGATTGCCTGGGGAGGTTGTGGGATCTTCCTTGCCAGACATTTTTAAGAACAGGTTAGACAAACTTCTGTCAGGAATGATTTGTGTATAATTGATCCTGCCTTAGGGCAGAGGGCTGGACTAGATGACCTTGCAAGGTCCCTTCCAGCTCTACTTTCGATGGTTCTCTTATTAGAAAGGCTGATGTCATATTCCTAGGACCTCACTATTCCTTTCAAAAGCAAAAACATGCTATAGTGATGGCAAGAGTCAGATTTAAACTGATGGTATCTGGGAAAAGGTATCAGCTAAAGGTTGATATCCCACCTTTAATTACTAACACTTGAATATATGTAATGCAGATGGACTTGTTCAACAGCTAAATATTTGTGGGTTACACTGCTATGAATTTTTTGTGACCAGACTACGATTTTTTTAATGGCATGAGAATTTGTTTCTTGTAAAGTGTATTAATCCCATATATTGCAACTTCCTTTTTGTCACTTGAGTAAGTAGCAGGCAGTGCTATTCGGCATCTAACATGTTCCAGGTGGGTCACTGTCATTCCACATGCCATGACACATTTGGCCAATTGCTATGTTTCCACTCACTCCAAAGCTCATTCCTCTGCTCCTATTTATCATGATGCTGATGCTCAGCTTCATTATGTGTCCGTGTTTAAATAAACTAATGCCACTGCTAATGTGCTTCCTGTCCTTCTTTCCTTCCTCAGACACTGGATATCCCTCCTGCTGCTTTCTGCTCACATGTTCTTTTATTCCTGTTGATAAATTTCATTTTCATCTCTTTTGCTTCTTTCCCTTCAAGAAGTGCTTGCATTACAAACTGCAGTTCAGCAGTTTAGCAGTTGGATTGCATCCAAATATTACCAAATGCCACATCTTTTAATATCAGGCAGAGCAGCTTGAATTTTCTTCCTTGGAGTGCTGTAAAAGACACACTGACATGTTTTCTGTGCAAATGCCAAAAAAGAAAAAAATGCTTAACAAAAGATGGAGGGGTGTGAAGCAAGCTGAAAAGTCTGCATTCCCAGGATTTTCTATTTTCCCTGAATTCTGGATTTAATTCATGACCCAGCTGCTGATCTCTGAAACCCTGTGGAATCATGCCAGTTTCTAGCAGCCAAGAATTTATTGCTGTCATGTTTGTGACTGGTACTACCTTAGTGTTCAGCTAAATAACCATATGTGTTTTTATTCCCAAAGGCCATGCCCGGCCACTGATGATCACAGTATTGCCAAGCCCTTGGATTCTAAAAAATTCATTGTCAAACCATGAAGTAGTATGTATACATGTGTGTGTATATATATATATGTATGTATTTTTATACTATATATTTGAGTTTGAATTTCGCCTTTCAGCATTCATGACTTTTGAGTTTTTCTCTACAGCTGCATGGAGAATAAAAACTGAAGTAGAAATAAAACAAAAACCAGAATAAAGGTGGGCTTTTTGCACACTCACATAATGCTTCCAGAAGCTGACACATGAAAAAAATTCAGCTTATACCATGAAATCTGGTAGTGCTATAACTGGATATTTGACCATTAAATTGTTTTACTGCATCCTTCAGGGAGAAAGATGCTATCAGTTGTTTTTCATAATGGTGAAATGCTTGTCAGGATGCTTTAAGACACCAATTATTCTATGTATCTTTGCCATTTCCTTTTTAGAGATGTTCATGTGCACTGTAGCTCTGGGTACTCCATGTGGTTAGCCCTAGAGGATTTACCTCGATTGCCCTGGGCTTGGGATCAGAGTCCAGAGTAACTTTTGCCACATTTGTTCATCTCTGTTGCTTGAGACTTGTCCTTCATATGTTTTGGAGGTACATGGACAAACAACACGGATACTCTGGTGCATCCAGGTCACATAGCTATGTTTCTTGTCCGTGTTGTGCATTCTGCGAGTGTATTCCCCAGCTTATGCTGTGGTTGAATATGGGGGGCAGGGGAGGGGGTAAAGTGCACCTCCAGGTCACTGCTCCAGAACCCATGTGCCCCCAGAGTTTCAACTTGAGGTGCACTGCCTTGTCTGAGGGCAGATTTCCCCCACATCACTCACTTCTGCTTTGTGCTTTGCATTGCTCAACACACTCCTTTTCTCTTCCCTGTGGGTACTGTCTGTGGCAGTACCCTTTCTTGACCCTGAAAAACAGTTTCATTCATTTTTCCCAGTAGATAATACTGAAATTGAAAGGAAGGTAAATCTTGTTATTTAGACACAGCAACTGTGATAGTTTCCTGCTCCTATCAGATGTTTCCTGTGCAAGAGTGCTTCCTCATGTCTTATTTTTCCATATTGGCACTTTCTGGTAGCAATGTATTTGAATTGTGTGTGCCCCAGATTATTTTTTCATGCATCTCTTGGGCTGTTTGCTCTTTAGTTCTTCTTACCTCCAACAGCCCCAGCACAGAGGCTAACACATCATCCAGCAAATCTGCCTTGCAAGGAGTGAAGGGGGCTGTTCACTGCACCTCCTGAGCAGAACCAGCATGAGTGAGCATTTGCAATGTGAGACTGCTTCTCAAACTCAGCGGTCTAACGTGTTGTACCTCTGCAAACCCCCTGTGTTGCCCTCTTCTCCCTCAGCTTTGGGTTGGCACAGACAGAGGCAAATTGTACCTGTGAGTTGCACTCTATCAATTTCCACAGCTCCTCTGCACCTCTAGCGAGATCAGAGTCCACAATGGCTGCAACACCAGCTGACTTTGGGGTTTGAGTGAGTCAGAGACTTTTATGTGTGGATGCAGGTTTTTTAAAGGCACCTTTCAGTGCTTAAGAGCCTTTGTAAGTTCTAATAAATAAATGCTTCTGTCTCAGGTGTTGACTTTAGTGAAGTCATTCAGTACCACATGCACAAATACATACCCATGAATCTTGTTGATCTGTGAGGATTAGAAAGCCGTGGCACCTACCCTAGTGGAGCCCTAATCTGAGCCACAGAATGGGGTACAAATTTAGCACAAAAATATAATAGTAATTTGTAAATGAATCAGGGAGATTTTAAAATCAATTTTCTTCAGCAAACAGTGATTATTGAAATGGTTGCAGTTATCGCTGAGGACTGAATGTATAAAGGGCTTCAAGACAGAGAATTGGATTCTCTAAACATATAATTCTCTTATCAATAATTCTTATGAGCAGTCTTCTTTCTATCCTCTCCCTTTTGCCAAAACTCTCCTGTCTATTATCTACTGAGCTCATTTGCCTCCTGGATAGCTGTGGATTTGTTGATATACAAATTAATTTTGTTATTGATTAGAATGAACATTTGGAGGATAAGAATGCCATTGCTATTCACACCTAAAGGTAATCAATACTGGTACAGAGGAATAAATATTTTCTAACCAAGCAAGCATCCTCTCTAGCCTTATTTCATTCTTCTAAACCCCACAGGTCTGTATCCTGTGAACAAAGCAGTGAGGGGCAATAGCATTTACATCTTGTTACCAGAGGAGGATTGAGAGAGAAACTTCTGTCCTGGTATTGGCTCTTCCCATACTCCAGCTCATCACTCACTCATAAACAGCCTCTCTCTACTCTTTGACTGCAATGGTGATAATTATTTGTCTGTCATCAATTTATTACCACCAACACAGACGAAAGAACTCCCTTCTTGAAGAGCCTTGATGTCTCCTTGGGAATGGCAGAGACATCAAATGGCAGCGTTTAAGAGAGAGCATGTGATGGGACATTTCAGTGATGTGGTGTTACTTGCTTCAGCCTGGGATCTGTTCTGCAGAACGAGCATTATTAGCACGTAAAAAGCAAAGAAAAGGGGAAAGAATAGCAAAAAGTGGCGGAGTTTGCCCTGTTCCTGGCCTATTCCACTGGCCAGTTCCAGATGTTTGTAACCAATCGTTGCTGCCATTCGGGGTTTTTCAGGATTTCCTTGCCCAGAGACACCCAGGAGGTTTGCTCTCGCCTTGTAGCCAGATTCTGCCTTCATTTACGCCTGAAATGAGTCGGGGGCGAACAGAGCGTCAGTGCCGGATTTCGCAAGCTCTTCCCGAGGGTTCCCCAAGGCTGTGCCTCCCCGGGCGAGGCAGGAGACCGCGCAGCCGGGCCGGGCCGGGCCGGGCCGCTCCTTCCCGGCGCTGCCTCCGGCCGGCAGCAGGTGGCGGCCGCGCCTCAGGCTCGGCAGCGGGGCCGGGCCGGTCCCGCGGGGCTGAGGCGGCTCCGGGAGCGCTCGGCGGCGCTGCCCGCCCGCGGTACCGCGCACGCAGCACCGCACCGCACCGCGCCGCACCGCGCCCGCACCGCCCGGCCCTGTCCTGCCCCACACTTGCAGCGCACGGCGCGGGGCTGGGGTTGGCAGGGGTATCCTGTTTGGGTTTCTCTATCTCCCCCCGTCTTCTAGGGTAACACCTGCTGCTCGGGTTTGTGCTTGATTTGGGATGAGTGAGGAGCAAAGTGCTGCAAGGGACAAGTTAGAGCGATGCTTTCCTCTGTGTTCTTCAGTTCACAAAATCACAGCAGCACAGAACATTCTGAGTTGGAAGGATCATCGGGTCCGACTCTTGGCCCTGCCCAGGACACCCAGAGAATCACACCATGTGCCCAAGAGCATCATCCAAATATTTCCTGAACTCTGCCTGGTTTGGTGCTGTGATCACTTCCCTGTTCCAGCCCCCAGCCACCCTCTGAGTGCAGAACCTTTTTCTAATATCCAATCTAAACCTCTTCTGACAACTTCAGGCCATTCCCTCAGGTCTTGTTCCAAGTTGTCAGCAGTGGCTGCTTGCACTCCCAGTTCCCACTGTTCTACCTTTGCTGGCTCTCACCAGGCACGATGCCACCATGGGTTGGTGCCACCATGGGTTGGTGCCATGAGGAGCTGGTCCCCAGGGTGTCAGGGCCTTAAGGCTGGTGAGCCCCAGGGTGAGGATGAGGACGGGGATGAGGCACACCAGGGCTTGCATACTGCTCTGGCCACTGACCAGCACGACCCAGGATTAGTGACCTAACTGATGGGTAAGGCAAAGTCAGACCCCTCATGCTGGTTAGGGATGGGTGGGAGATTAACTGCAAAGAGTATGGGGGACTGTCTGTGGACCACCCAGTAAAAAGACCTAAAAAGGGCTTAGCGAGACATTTAAAATTCAAAGAAGAAAAGCCATAATGGAATAGAGACTCCTTTCTCATGTAGGGTACTGGTTATAGGCTGTATCTTGCAATTATAATACACCCAGTTGGAAACTTATTTGAATGAAAAGTCTCCATTGGCTTCAGCAGTAGCATCTGTAACAGCATCATGGGTCTGAGGGAGCACAGAATTCTCTGTGCTACTGTTGAAACTTGAGTATCATCAATATGTGAATCTTGCAAGTTCTCTTTGATTTGGCTGGCTCTGTTTGCAGTGCCTTGACCTGTTACATGTACACATTATTTATCACTTATCTCCTGGCACAGATGTGCCCAGAATTTTATTAAGCAGAACAAACTGTGGTTGAATAGGCTGAAGTGCAATTGGTAATGCAGAAGCAGTGCCCTAGCAAGGTGTGATTTCTAATATGCTATAAAGTGCAGAAGATCTCAGGTCAATTAATCAATATTTGTGGAATTGCAGAGTAAAATTTCCAAGTGCTGGATGTTTGATACCTGGATATTTAATCATTAGACCATATATACTTACTGAGCCTGGATGCATAGGCACTGTCTTAAAAAGGCAGTATGTGCTGGAGGAATAAAGTCATGCTGGAGACATAAAGTTGTGCTGGAGACATAAAATCGTGCTGGAGACATAAAATCATTCTGGAGGTGATAAGATTTTCTGATATCTCTGAATCTGACCTCTTATGGGAATAGGATCCATGCACACATCAAGTGATGAAACTTGCACATGATATGGAACAGCTCATTTAAATGAATCTGCCATTTGGTGGCTGCCTGACTACTCACATCTTCTCTTGAGTGCCAGTCCAGTCCTTTTTGAAATGAGAACAGTAAGATAGCTGTCCTTAGCAAAACATGATGAAACCTGCCAATGAGCATTTTCAGATGCTGTTTTCTCTTTGTTTTATAATTGTATTTTTAAATAGAAGTGAGCAGACACTGAGATTTTGAGGCAAACACTTAGGAATGTAGATGTAGGTGAAAAGCCAGTCCTATGTCCACAAGGTCCTTCTTGTCCTATGTCCAAGGTTCCTTCTTAAAATATCAGTCCCATAACTTTGAATGCTTTTTGGAGATATCTGTAGACTTAACTGAACGAAAGCAAGGGATGAACAAGTCATTTTGTTTCTCAAGCAAATAAGTACATCTGTATTATTAAACATGGATGTCTGAAGTTAAGCATCAAAAATCTTTTCTTGGTATTTCAGCATCTGTTCTCTGTACTCTCATTAGTTTTTTAGGTGCTAGCTTTTTAGCTTTCTGTGGTAAAGGCCAGTCCTTTCTCCATGACAACCTCCAATTGCTTCAGCAGAGCACTTTCTTTAAGCACCATATTTCTTGAGCATTTTGAGGCATTGAGCACAGCTTTCCCAGCCCCACAGTTGGCTGCTACAGTCCTGCTGATGGCATTTCACCCAGACAACATTGAGATACATACCAAAGAGCAGGGAGAGAGGAGGAAGAAACACGATCTTGTCTCTAGACACCTTTATTCTGTTCCACCTTCATTTCCCTGCTGATGGGAAGCGTGATTTCTGTACAGGCTGTCTGTCTTCACCTGTGAGTGAGTGAGAAGTAGTAAGCCAGACACTAAGACAGCAGAGCCATCACTGCTCCTCACAGCTCACAAGGAATCGGACCTGTGGGAGCAGCTGTGCCTTTGCCACTGAACCACTGCAGGCCAGGGATGATGCCACAGCCACCAAGGTGAGATCTCACCGAGATCTCACTTAAAGCTGAAATTTTACTACTCTGTTTTCTCTGCCAAGGTGACTGCTTCTCCTTGGGCAACTGCTCACCTTGCATATTCCTCTGATTGGCCTTCTTTATACTCCCAGTGATGACAGGATACTCCTAAGTGCCTATTATTGCAAATAAATGGCATAAATATCTGTTAAGAGTTACAGAAAGTAATGCTACTGATATTTAAACTGGCAACCCCATCTGCTGTGCAGCCGCCCAGGGTTAGCTTCACTTTACTTCAGCAGCTGTGTCCACACTGTCTTGAGGTGAAACTTAAGTTCTTTGCCTGTCTGGCAGGCAGTGATCCTATAAAGTGTAACTCTTTGAAGGCAGGCCTCTTTACAAGGCTAAGCACGTCCAACATGCTCCATGGCCACCCAGTACACACAGGGAGCTGGGCCCCAAACTAGCTGTGGCGACAGCAGAGCTCCCAGTAAGTAAAGCCACTCCAGAAGTTGCTCTTTCAGAGAGCTTCAGATGAAACCAGAGAGGCTGTTTATTTCATGTGAAATAGAGGTTTAAAAGCTCAGGCATCCATTCTAATCTAGAGCAAGGGGGGCTCTGTTGGTTGTATCGTGGGTATATTGCTCTATTTCAGGAAGTCTGAGTGTGGGGCAGTTGTGCCCCCTCCCAGTGGGGGACCACAAACAGGTGGCAGAGTTTTATGACCATCTGGGCCTTCTCAGGTTGCTAAATGGGTGGGGGAATCCCTTCTAGATCCTGCCCAGCTGAGAAAGGGATTCCATGGGGGTTCCTATTGAGGAAAAGGCTGACAATCCAGCTCTGCTCCAATTGCAGCATCAGAAGGGGGCAACACTAGAGATGCAGCTGATGGAGGGTATTTACTACTCCCCATCACCCCGTTTTCTCCAGGAAGCCCTTCCTGTTCTTTGCACCCAGTTTTAGCAGCTCAGGAGTACTGAAATAGCAGAACTCTTGTGCTTAAACCAAAAATGAAACAAAGAAAGAATGAGAGAAGGTTGATTCAGTTTCTTGTATAACAATCTCCACCCTTCAAACTCTGGGATAAATGTTGGCAGAATGAGACCCTTCAGTGAAACACCCGCTTTGAATTTCAAGCCCAAACTTCTCCCACCATATGCAAAGACTTTGTCATCACACAGATCCTTGTCATCACATCTGTTTGATCAAAGCGTTCCTGGACAGAAAGTGGGGGTTGTGACTGCCAAGCAGAAAAAAAAAAAAAAAAAAAAAAAAGTAGCTGTGTGCCTTATCCAAGCCTGTCATTGCTCTTATGGCTGCACTCACAAAAGCTGCTGCCTTTGACTGCAGAGCCGGTGTTTAACACCTTTGTTTACTAGAGCTCCAGATAACCAAAGCTCCAGTTCTCTGCATGCATGCTACAGAAAAGCAAGAGTCTCTCCTAGCTTATTCAGAGTCCCTGGGTTTCTGAAGAATGTACAGAAAGGCCTATCTAGGAATTAATATTCCCACTATCCCTTGCCTATTTTTCAAAACTTAATTTTATTTAATGGAGTTTAAAAATCTGGGTAGTATTTTCCACATCCCTTCTCCTCCATGCTATGGCAATTCATTTCTGGATTATAGATATTTTCACCAACCAAACATATCAGCAGGTTTAAAAAAATGAAACAGGTACTTTACATGTAATTAATTTAGTGATTTGCTCAGTTGCTGATTCACGTGCATAACCTCAATTACCATTAATGAGAGTTATGTAGGCATGTCAAGGGCAGAATAGACCCCTAATAATCTAACATGGAATATTATTACATTACTGCTGTAATTATATCCTGCACACACATCATTTCTACTTTGCTCCATGAACTGCTCTTCAAATGTGGTGGCTACTCATTTATTATGCTGCATATGTTAATGCTGAGGTTACACTAAGCATTATCTTTTCCTCTTCATTGTTCTGCTGCCTGTCCACAAGAGATACATGGAGCTAAATAAGCAACCTGCCAGTTGGTGTTTTTGCAAAGCTACAAGTTTTGGATTTTTTGAAGGTGATCCTGGAAGCCAGAAACGATCATAAAACAACAAACCTCAGCAGAACAGCATGTCATCTCTCCTTCAGCATTTTATTTTTATTTATTTTTAATTGGAATCTGAGCAAGCATTGCTGAGACACCTTTAGCCTCATGGTCAAAGAAAGTCACATGTACATGAATCATACCTCTGAAAGAGGTGTTGAAACAATTCTGCTCTTCCAGAGGATTTTTAGTCTTTGTTAAATAATTTTTCTTTTGGGACAGAGAAGGAAGAGGGGTAGTCCTATCCTAGTGCACCAACTGGATGTTACTGGAAACTAGAGAAATTGAGAAAATGGAATGTTATCTAATTGGTGTAAATAGCAATTTTCAGGCTATAAAGCTTAACACAGCTGGTTCAGCCTGCTCTATCTCTTACTTTTTCCAGTGAAGTTGTTCTATATGGACAACTGCTTTTGGGTTTTGGCTGTAGGATGTATTCTGCCTCTGTGTTTGTGCCACTGCTGTCTGAACTGTCACATACATTTCAGTATCTTTGTCTCGAGGCTCCCTCCTGCACTTCTGCAGAAGATAAGGCCTAATACATTTCTAAGTATGTGGGCTACTGTTCAAACCTGTGTATTTGCAGTAGCATAGTATATCCCTGCAACTAATCATCGGCTCCCTGTGGCCGTCTTGCCGTGACAATCGTGCCCAGTGCCTTGGATATTATACTGCTGTGGAATCAGAGGTACACACAGTGTGCCTGCACCTTTACAGGATCACACAGCTAAGCCAAGTAGTTCAGATTAGCTTGGCAATTAAGGGATAGTGAGAAGCAGGGAATCCTTAATGCTGACTGACAACAGGGCACTAGTCGATGGGAAGGGGAAAGAAGCCCTTGCAAAAACTTGGAAGATTGTGAAACAGCCAAAGCCCCTGAGTTAATGCTTTCTTTATACAATCACCATCAGGCAGGTGGCATGTTCTGCACTGAAGGTAAATACCGATACCAACATCCAACAATCTCTTACTGAGGAATTTGATTTTACTACTTCTGTTTGTGTAGTGCCTAATGTTAGTTAATGTGTTTGCTAAAAGAGAGCTCTGTTTCCAAGGTAACAGCTACCTAACTTTATTACTAAAACTGTACTAATTCAAACAGGGATCTGAACAAACAGATTCATGTTAATTTCAAGCTCCATTAAAAACAGAAGGAAAAAAATCAATGTTCACCAAATGGAAAAAGAAAAGAAATCAATAAAGAAATTTTATTTTCAGCCTTTTAAGTGGCTTTTTGTAAACAATAGATGTTAAAAAAGTGAAACTACTTGAGAGCAACACACAGCATCCTTGTAAGCTGTACTGTAAACAGGAGAACAAAAAGATTCAGTGATAATGTACGAGTAATTATTAAAGCTGTAAAAGTTTGAACAATAGAAGCACAGAAGTGAATGACCTGTCTGAAACCACGTGCAGCCGGGTCTCCTAACATGTTGTCCAGTGCCCCTGGGCTGTGACTCAGGAGCGATGGCCAGAAGCCTCACAGGAGAGCACAGTGTGGTTGTGTCGTGCCTACATTACCCTGAGCGCTGTGGGTGACAGCAGCTGTGCCAGTGTCACTGCCGGGACTCAAACATTTGCTAGCAACCAACACACAAACACTCCGGGGATCCTGGTGATGCGCTTTGACTCCCACCATGTGCCAAAGCCCCTGCTGCTCCCGTTTTCCCTGCTGCTCCTGGTGTCCCTTGCTGGCAGAGGGGCAGGTACGCTGGCACAGCTGCAGGCTGGGCACAGCTGGTGGCAGGCTGGCACGGTGACAGCTGGGACTGTCAGGTGGCACGTGCTGCCCAGAGCAGTTCTTGTGATTGAGACACCAACTTAGCACCTGGGAGATCTGCATCCATCTCCTCCCTGCTCTCAGCTCTCTGGTGCTGCTTTAAGGCTAAACCCAGTATTGGGAGCAGTGACTCAGAAGGCAGAAAGGTTTGGAGGGCACCGAGTGAGCCATTTTGAAATTAGGCCTTTGCATGGTTGCTCAGCTCTTCATGCTTTACGGGACATTTATCTGACCCCAGAAGCTGCAGTTCCTTTCCTTTCAAATTAAGGCTGTCTTGGCAGGTCCATGAGTTTTGAAACTTCAGAAAAGATTTTTGCAAGGAGTAGCAATGGCTTTTCCCCTTCACCGGGCCGTATCTTTTCCAATTTACCACTGTTAATAAAATATTCTCATTTCCAAAATCTGAATGGAGGAAGGAGGGCGTTATAAAGAGATAACTTTCTGAATTCTCCACAATATCCCAGACAAAAATATTGTTTTATTATTTAAAAGAGTAAAAATAATTGGCTGTTGCCTTGAAGTGCCTAAAATGCACTTACTGACAATTCCTGATAGAAGTCAGCTCTTCAAGATCCAAATTATTTCAATATTTTCTGGTACACAGTATCTCATTCCTTTCTCCAGAACTTTTACTACTGAGCACTCTCTTCAAATAATGAAGTTTTAAATAGGTGTGTGATTGTAGATTTTATCTACCTGACTAGAAAAAGTGAAGGTAATGTCGCATGGTTGCCCCTTGTGAATAACAAATGGTCTTACTAGGGCTCTCCAAAACAAGGAGGGAAGGGCACTGAGTAAGCAGCCAGTGCTCATACACCAAACACCTATTTTTTAGTCTTTACATTCCTTGTACCTGTAAAGAAAAAAATCTGGGAGGATGAAAGGCAAAATCTCAAGGTCATGCACTGATAGGGTCTATCTGCTAAAGAGACAAAACAAATAGAATTAAAAAAAAAATCTACAGCACAATGCAGTAGTTTATTTTAGTAATCCTCCTAATGAAAACTAATGATTGGAATGTTTTTCAGAACACAGTAAAAAATGTAACCAAATAAAAACCTGAGTGCAGCAGTCCTCTGAAAGGAGAGACTGATGACAACAGAAGTCTCTGGCAACACTTGTGATGATTTTTGTCAGGACAGCTGTTTTCTCCCAGTATTAGTCTTTTGTAGAGGCACCCTCTCTTAAAACAACACATCATACCCTCTCTCCTCTCCTCTCTCCTCCTTTCCTAGCCGCCTCACTAGTATTACACTGTTTGCCCCAAATTCTAAATGGTATTTACTTTAAATCTTCTTTGATTCAGTTACTTCACCTTGGCATCCCATCAGCTGGCAAACACAAGTAATGAAATGAAGGGAACACAGTTAAATTGGTATCTTAAATGCACACAAATCCCACATGCTGTGGCAACAACAAAATGAATAACAAACACGCTGCATGAAAATCCTCTTAAGTTCCCTTTTTTTTCAATTCCAGCCTTGCATATAGGAGGAGGAACATCTTAAAAAATAATCCCGTAATATTCCTGAACTAACAGCATTGGCAAGAGGCACAGGATGGTCTTATGCTTCTCTGCATATCTCAGACAATCACAGCTGCTGCTATGAAAATAATGGCTGCAAGGGGGTTGGAAGAGGGAGAACGAGGAGAAAAAAGGGAAATGAAAGCCTTGTAGGTGGCCTTGTCTCTGCCAAAATTAAATATTTTCATTGGAGCTTTTTCCATTCAACAATTGGCAGCTTTATCCAGAGGCCTTAAACAGAAGAATTCTTACTGTTTTGAGAGTGACTGCTAATGGGATGCAGCACTATCTGCTAATGTACATGAATTAATATCTATGTAATAAAATAATTGTTTTCTCTTTAAGGTGCCTTTCTTTTCCTTCAAATTCTTGCCTACTAGGTCTGCCTGCTTCCCTTTGCCTTGGAAATTAAACCTTGGTACTTTACGCAACATTTATGCTGGAGACATTGGCTGGTATTTCATTGTCAGTCAGGGTGTGATTCTGCTGTGACAATTTCAGCTATGTTTTTATGGTAGTTATAGTTAAACCAACATGAAGCATAAAAACAAACACTTATTTTTCCTGACAGAGTTCATTTATATTAGTGAACCAGACTAAAAGGTGGACTGTCCAAAGCACTTTCAGCTGGTTTTACTTGCATCTGCCCTAAAGGGCTTTGCTAGCCTGGACATAGCTGGGCTGCCAGTAGCTCAGATGGAGAGTGGGGGTGTGGGGTGTCTGTGCATGTGTGCAGGGAGGGTGGCTGAAGTGCAGACTAAATAAAGAAAGAAAAAAAAAATTAGGTCTAATTATTCTGGTGTTTGGATGAAAACCCCCAAAGTGCTGAAGTTAGGAGAAAAATTACTAGGGCATCCTGACATGTCCAAGACACACTGACTTCTGCTGCCTGTTGGATTTGGTGGAGGTGTCGGGAGAGGTTGCTGACTTCTGCCTGCTCACCTCAACTCAGCCAGAGCTTACTGCTCTCTGAGGCAGGCTACGATGGAACAACAGACCTGGTTGTTCCTTCAGCTGCCCCAAGTAATAACCAAGCATATTTGATTCTCAGAAATTGTTCTCAACAAATGCTTTATTCATAACAGTCCTGTAAAAGATCTGATTTTCAATGTCAAAGTTTCCTGCCTGCTCTGGACTTCTTCAGTTGGATTAGAAGGGTGAACAAAACACACAGGAAGAGTACTATTAAGCTAGAAAGTGATTTGATGACCACAGCCATCAGCAAGGACTTTAATCAGCAAGGACAGTTATCCTTGGGGCTGAAGTCCTTAGTGAAAATAATCAATGGCCAATGGTTCTTTTCTTCCTCCCGCCTTAATAAAGCACAACCCACAAAACCAGTGGCGAAGGGACATAGGAAGAAAGGAATAAAAACCAAAAGGAGATTCCAGGCAGCCCCTGTGGTGGTGGTGGGGCCAGAGGGACAACAGTAGGAATGGAGGCATGCGGAGCCCCAGGATGCAGGAGACTAGGAAGATCCTGAGCAAGGAGGGAATGGGAACCTGTGATCAATGGGCTCACATTATTATGAACCCATAATCTCAGCATGTAGAGTAGTGTGGGACTCCCTCATTTCCTTGCTTAAACCTATGTTTTCCCCTTCAGTTCAGAACCGTTCAGCTGCAATGCCTTTTTTATTGGAAACTTTTCCCAGTTTTATTGGAATGTCATTTGTCTCCCTTTTTCCTTTCTGGCACATAGTCTTTGCACTGTTAAATACTGATTCATTCTCATTGCACAAAGTTGTCCGCCACTTGAGTTTCTTTGGCCTTGTGTGCTGTTTTCTCTTCAGTGCTTGCTTTCAACCTCTCTGGACCCAGAGAGAGAGGAGTGGGGGCAGACTGAGGTGAATTGATCATCTACAGTAATCCAGTGTAATTCCACTGACTAAATGAACTGAATAACTGTAGCTGAGAACTGGCTTCGTCACGTCTCCCTCTTCTGTGTATTTTGTATTGCCTGTTGTGAAAAATCCCCACAAAACAACAGAAAACCCCCACTCCACCAAAACTCTGGTTCTTTCTGGTTTTGCTCTCCTAAGAGGTGCAGCTGTATGCTAATAGTCTGCTTTTCTAGTGGGAGATAGAAAGGGCTATAGCATGCTTTGATAAACTAGGAAGCAGACTCTGACACAGTGTGCAGGGAGAGAAACATATGGAGCTTTTTTTCCCACTTTCTTTCCCTCACATCAATTTCACAGTCTTTTAGTTCTGTTGACCTCCATAGAGTCCCTCCTAATTTACAGCGCCATAAACAAAATCGGAACGATGCTCCCTAAAATGCGCAGAATTGTTTCTGGCTTGCACTGAGGAGCATGGCCTATTCCAGGGACTTGCAAAGGCATCTCTCTGCTCGGTGAGTTTCTTGCATTAGAGACTTTCTCCCATGCTTCTCCTGCTATTACTGGCATATTTTATTTGGATGGGTAAGAAAGATACAAACAGCAATGCAAACTGCTTTGGAAGAATCGGAGAGACTCAGTTTCTGCCATGTTTTCTTTTAAACTCCTGGAAGTTGCATGGTCAAAGCTGGAGCAACAGTCAAGCCCTTGACTATGACAATACCCCAAGGATGTGTTTGGGTTTACTGATCTGCTGATTGATTTCATGCCACGAATGGACTGGAAGCCCTTTATTTTGCCCTGTGCCTCCCTGTGCCCTGGTGCATGTCCTGGGTGTGCCGTTAATCAGACTATATGGGCTGTTCCATCTTATTGCTTAATTGAGACTTGTCAGTAATTTACATGAGATTAATACCTATTTATATGGAGCTGGAGTTTCATCTGTTTGGGGGATGAGTTATTGAACTGCATTATATGGAGTAAATCAATAAAATATTACTGGGAATGAGAATGACGTTCTCTCCCTGGCACTTCAGTCCTTTCACCAAGCGCAGAGACAAAACTCACTCAAGGGAGACGTTTGTGTGTGCAGTCAGCTTTCCATCTTCCAGCTGGACGTGATGTCTATTAATATCTCTGATCACCTTGCTCCCATGACCTGAATCATAAAGTCAAGACCTGAAGGAGTACTGCCAAGAATGAGAGGTGCTTTTAACCAGTCACGGTGTAGTGACCCTGTTATGATATGAGTCAGATCCCAGTCTTTCCAGGGCTGACTACAAAACCAACACCCTCAAACTGGTCTGAAGTTGCTATTAAATGAGTGCTTTGTATGACCATATGTACTCATTATTCATGAGAAACAGCAGAGAAGTCATCAGTGGGTGATGTCCATAACATTGCAGGGTTTTGTTACACTAATACAACCTGTTTACCAAATGCAAATAACTTCCCCTTAATATCATGTTTTGATTGTGTTCCAGTGCTGATGAAGATTTTTTCCTGACCACATTTCCTGCCTGTGGTGACTTCCCTTGAATCGCGCTGAGCAGGACACTCCTCTCATAAGAGGCACCCTTCCAGAAAAGCTCCAGATGCTCTTGAAAAATAGAGCAAGTCTTTCTGCCTTGTCTTCCATATTTTTTTCTTTTTCTCCCAAGCTTGACCTCCGGGATGGATCTGACACATGCTCTCTCTCCACAAAGACATACAGTTTCCCCTTGCTAGGTGGCTGGTTACTTTCTAGTGCCAGTTTTCCTGTCCTTCCACCCAGCCTTATCCCAAATTAGAAAGTGCAGAGGCTTTGTCCTTTTGTCCTTTTCTGTAAAAAAACATTTACTTCTGATACCTTTTGATTTACAACCTGTCACAGAAAAGGGTTTCCAAGAAACTGAAAGCTTATTTTCCTTTGTAATAATTGTTCCTATCTTTGTAATAAACTGTTCTAACACGTGACCAGAGTCAGACCCAGAGATGTGAAATGGTCTAACATTCATTGACTTAAGTGGTTGCTGTAAAAAGTGCAAGGAGAGGAGAAAATGCTAATGTGGAATGAGGGATGGACTTCAGTTCACAGGTGTTTGCTGAGATGGCAGAGTTCATCACTAGACTGGAGCTTCTGTTGGTTTGAAAAGAACAACTCATCTCCTTCTAAAGTTTTGGAAGAAGAAGAGGGCTTTTCTCTTACTTGTAAATAATTCAGAAGAGTCTTTTAAGTAGATAATAAAGCAAGGACGACTTCTAACCAGCTTCTCACTGTCCCTCTTCCTCTTTGTTGCTTGTTTTAGCTTCGCTGCCATTATCACTGAAAAGTCTCCTTGAATGCTTGAATTGTAGGAAAGTGTTCACAGAGCTAAGAAATGAGATGCTCTCTTGACAGCAGGCACTGCTTAAAGCAGGGGTTAATGTGCTTTTCTGGCCTCAGATGAACCCGGTTTCAGGGCACTCCTGTGCTCCAGCTGTCCTTTTCCTTTCCTGCTAAACATCATCTCTGCTTTGTATCTGCCACCGTAACTGCAGGTTGGAGGTGCTCCCTAACCCAGTTCTGTCACAGTAATCTGGGTCAGCCTCAACACTTCCAGTACTATGTTTATTTTTGTAACTCTCATCACTTCAGCAGTTGGGTTAGAGAGCCCTTTCATGTGCAGTTATGCTGACAAAATTGAGAGGGAAGTGAGCTCTGGAGGGGGCTGAGCGGAGCAGGACAGGGGTGCCAGTGGCCATGACAGCAGGCTGACCATTCCCTAAAGCACCCAATAAACAAACCTGGGAGGAAGGGACAGCCCACAGCAGCTTTTTAGCATCTTGAGGCTTTTGTACTCTCCTGATAACGAGAGTAGGTGGGAAGTATACAGATTTAGAAGTTCATTCCTAAATTCATTATGTGCTCGCATATTAACAAAGGCTAAGTTGTTAGCTAAACTCCCTTCACCTTGCCACTGGTTTGACTGTGACAGTGACTGATTTGGCACTCAGCATTGCAGTGGGCTTTGCAGGGTGTAGGTCAGGTGCCACGCTACAAAATATTTTCTGAAGAGAGGGTCATTACAGTTTCTCAGGTGTGCCTTCAAGTTGCTGAAGACGTGCATGGGCTTCAAAATACTACAAAAGCTGATGATCTCAACCTCCATGGAAACAGCACAGCGGCAGATGGATTTGCTGAGGAATGTAACTGCTGGCAAATGCTAGGATTTTTTTATTTAATATCAAAAAGGAGAAAGCTGCAAAATTTGGATCTGAACTTCCCTGAAGTTTAGTAGAGGAGCAGGGAGGAACTTTATATCATAAGTTTTGGTCTATCTCCTTTTTTGATATTTAACTGTTGTCAAAAAGCATCAGTGAAAGAAAGAAAATAAATCATCTGGACACTTTATTATTAGCTACGCTTGATCTTTTCCTATCTGCTCTTCTTCTAACCCTTCTCGCCTCTATTTCCAGCCTTCATTTCACTGAGATTATTCTACATGCTAGAGCTGTTTCTCTATAAAAAAAAAATCAACTACAAAATCTTTAGACATTTGCCCCTGGAAAAGAAGCACACTGTAAATAGTATACAGGAGTAAGAGCCTCATGAGGATCTGAGTCCAGGCAGATGTCACTAACTTGGAACAGGATAAAACAGCCCTACTGCCTCTGAAAACAGACCAGTCCTGTGGTCCCAGCCTCTGTCACCTCTTCAGTAATACCTGATCACTGGAGTAGGCTTGGCAATTCAAGGAAAGCTGTCCTTTGCCTCTTGTGAAACTGGCACACAGGCACACACTGCCAGCTCAGTGTCGAATTGTTATGACACCGGAGTCGCTAAACATTTTACACACATTTGGAAGCAGCTTTTACACGACTTCTATCTCCTCAGGCTTTTTTCAGCCTCTTTTTTCAACCTCTTTTTTCAGCCTCTCCCTTTAGCCAACGGAATGAAAATGTCGAGAGTGTTCGCAGACCCACTCTCCTGGGCACAATCACCTGAGTGAAAACGAGTTTGTGGCTGTGAGTGCAATATACATTTATTGAGCTATCTCCCGAGATACCTGTGGTCACTTTTTCAATTCAGCCCTAACTAACTCCATGTCATGGCGGAAAGGAAGCAGCCGGTGTAAATAAATAGATGTTTTGTGCCTGCGGTTTAGATCACTTAAACTGTCTTTTACAGTTGAGGTAGAGAGTTAAGAACTGACTGTGGAGGAAAAATGTTAGCAGCTACTCACAACGCAGTACACCCCGAGCAAGGATATCCACAGAGGACGGTGCCTGAGTGCTTGCAAGTGTTTAGATGCCCACTTAGGTTTACAGCACTGTAGTTTTCCTGTGGAGCCAAGCTTTTAAATATTAAATTGAATTGATTCTCAGATTTATATTGGTATTTGATATGCACACATGCACATATTTATACCCTCATATACCCATCTGCTTGATCTAACTTTTCACCTTTGATCACCTCAGTCCTTAGCCCTGGCTGCTTGGGAAGACTTTTCTTCTAGAACAACTTTTTGGTTGTGAAGTCCCCTGGGATTACGTAGCTGGCAGTCTCAACTCTAATTAGAACAAATTTATCTACTTGTAAATGTGAACATATAGCTGAGATTTCATACCTCAGACAATTTCCTTTAAGCTTCTGCACATGATCTGGCCAAGAGCAAAAATTTCTTTTTCAAATACAAAATCCTGCTTCCACTCAAAAATCAACCATCCAATCAATCAGCTAGTTTATTTGCTGGTTTTGCTGTATGCACAATATTAAATCCTCTGAAAAGTGACATTTGTCACAAACAATTATCAATATATATCATTATGAGTGCTTGAAAAGAAGGCTTCCTGCTACTGCATGGCTGAGGATTTCCAGAGAAACACAGCAAGGGTTTCCAATTGTAGCAGGTTGGATAAAAGGAGAATTTAAAAAGTCAAAATGACTGACAGAACTACTGTTTTAGGGAGTTGCTTAGACATTTTAAAATGCACCATTTATATTTATTTTCCCTTCCAAGTCTCTGCTAAGACAAATTAGCAGTATAGATCAAGGCATTAGAAGACTTTAATAAAATCTCAGATTTAGGGCTTGTGCCTGTAAATTCCTTGGCATAAACAAGAGGCAGTGGTATGACACAGTAAAAATCCAAGTGTCAGTCATGTCAGGGTGACTAATATAACTCACTTGTGGCCTCATTAATCATGAGTGGAGCAGGCATCCGAAATTCACGTCAATAACAGCTTTACGCCACCCTAGCAAATAAGAAATCCTCTATAGATATCCTCAGATAGAGTGAGAAACCCTGGTCCTTTCTGGTGTAAAACACCTGAGCTCTGCAAGGGGCTGACAAGCAATGATCATTTTTCTTAGCTGAGCATCTGACCTACATTTGCTATTCATTATTCCTGTATTATTTTTTAGGAGTCAGCAGAGTTCTTCTTCTGGTTCTGAACAAAGTGTTTGTCTTGTAATCTAACCAGACCAGGGATGTCTCCAAGTACTCTTTGGGAATTTTATAAAAAATGCAGCCTCTGCCTTAGCTGTAGAAAATAAATTGAAGGTTTGTTTCCCCTCAGGTGAAACTGATACCATGTTAGGACATTTTTGATCGCTAGATAAGGGGATCACACAAGCAATCCTAAGAAACATTTACCACTTGAGTTGTTAGATTGCAGAGGGGTGGTAACTAAAAAAGGAAATATTTGGATAAGTACAGCTAGATTTCTTTAAAAGCTCTTTGCTTCCTCCTCTTCCAAGTTGTGCACGTGGAAGATTTTTCTTGCCTGTCCCTGTCTCTATGCCTCTAGAGCAACATTCATTTGGGATGAGGGAGATGTTGCTGTCAGGACTGACTCAGTTGAAAAGCCATCACTACTTTTTGGTAGGAGTAGTGTCCAGGTGGATTGGGTCCTTGCTCTGTGTGACCTCACTGCCACACACCAGCAGGAGGGAGGCAAGGGCGGGATGCTCCACCTTTTTTGGGGGCTCTCTGCATGTGGGTCAGCTTAGTCTAAGAGCTAAAAAAACTTTATGAGGAGAGGGGAAGAAGATCCATTTCTCTCCTGCATCCCCTCTAAGTATATTTCTATATATTTGCTTTAAAATTCAAACTTTCATCAAAAAGCTCATCATAGAGTGGTGCTGATCAGAGGCCCTCCTGACTGCTGTCCAAGACCTCCATGTGGCCCTTAAAGGCAAGACAGTTTGCCTTTCCAGCTCATCTGTGCCCAGCCCAGATGGCTCCTGGCCCCAGAGGGTGAGCTGCAGTTCGGGTCTGCCAGCCTGGAGCCTGCAGGACACCCGTGGGGCTGTGCCAGCCTCCTGGGGCTGCATCTGCCTCAGCAGCAGCAGTGGAGCATCTGGAGGAAACGTGAGCTTCAGATTTCATGGAGCGTTCTCAGCCCAAAGGAAATGGCACAGCTGACTGTTCCTTTCAACGCGAGCTGCCATGCAGGGTGACAAAAGTGCAGCTGATGGGCCACATGCAGCTCCTGAGTGCATCTGCTGCTGCTGCTGCTCGTGGTGCTTGGTGAAAACCCCCAGCGAGGTTGAAGCGTGGCAGCCAGATGTGTCCTCACCTCCCTGCCTCCTCTTCATGTGGCATCATAGCACAGGAGAAAGAGCCAAAAGCAGCAGAGGACACATCACCAAGCACACTGATTTCCTCCCCACTGGAAAAACAGAGCTCCCTATGGGCAATAAATTGGTGCTGCAGTATTCCTCCCAAATCCCAGCATGTTTAATATGCTCTCAAGATAATTGAATATCCAGTTGATGATATGCAAATGCTTGTCATCGAGAAGGTCAGATATTTTCAACTGAAGTTGATTGGCTGGTCATATGGATGAATGGGGACTGAAAAAGAAAGACCTGGACTAAAATAGTTTTCTAGATATTTAGTGAGAAGGTAAAAGTCATTCCCTCTCCCTGGGGCAGAGCAACTCACATACTGCTTATGTAACTTGCAGGTCTAAGGCTTCATTTATAATAAACTGACCACATTAAAAGCAGCATGTCCATGTGCTGGTTGTTCTTTTCGCTCCAATGGTGATGATTGCTTTGCTACTAGGGAAATTTGTGGGCAGCTGCTCACACTCTTGCACACCCTGAGCTGACTCAGAGCAGACCCACTTCACACCTCTGAAGCTGCAGCAGGTGCTTCTTGCCCTGGAGTTCACTCATGTGCTGAAGAAAGCCCATGCCCAGTCTCTTGACAATAGACTTTGGTGCAACTGTTGCAATCCCAGAGTATAACTCCATCTTGGTGGTTGCTGTGGTTCTCCCCCATGCCTCATTTGTGGGCAGAAACGAGATATTTAGGGTCACACCATGAATTAACATCGAGGCAGGTTCCTGGTGTTGGACCCGAAGTGGAGGGGCACTCAGGGGTTGAACTAAATGACTGCCCCGCTGCTGAACATCCTCTCTTAAGGTCAGTGTGTGGTTACAAGCACTCCCAAGGCTGAGCACTGATCTGGTGGTAATTGGATCTCACTGGGCTGGTCAAAGGGGAGTTCTACTTCCCAGCAATTATTGCCTGGGGGAGGGAGGGGGAATGGAAGAAAAAAAAAAAACCCAAACCTTGAGGCAGGGAATTAGGGTAAGTGCTGATGAGATGCCGGATCAATGGCGGTATCATGGCAGGGAAAACAGCGACAGCCCTCTCAGAGCCATCAGTCGCTGTTGTTTTGGGTAAATGCCAGCAAACAGAGCGAGAGGAGAGAGAGGAAAGTTGGGGGAGGGAGGCACCAGCCTGCTGGGCCACTTTTAATTACTCTGGGTCACATCAGACAGAGAACTGCCCACTGTGACAGATCAGTCCTGCTCAGAGGGCTTGCGCGCAGCCCAGGGTAGCAACCAGGACTTATGTTTGTGGATCTCCTTTTATCCAGAGAAAAACCCCTGCACAACTCAAAGCACCACCACAGCCAAGTGACAGGCAGAAGCATATTGTGCACATCCACGCATCCCCATGCCATGCAGGGCTTCCCTGGGCTGGAGCAGCAAGGGGTGTCTGTCTGACAGCGCGTGCAGCAGCACTACACAACTCTCTGGGCAAGAGGGAGGGCAGGGGAGGCTTGGTGGTACCATCCCTTCCCTGGATGGGAGCCAGAACATTAGCACATCTAAGGTAGGGCTCGTGTCTCCACATGGCTCAAGTTGCCAATGCCACAGCCTCCAGAAGGGGATCTTGCCATTTTTCATTCCTTTTCTCCTTCAAAGCCTTCAGTGGGTCTTGTGGCAGCACAGGGGCTCTGCAAAGTTTTCTTTATGAGTGTTTTTTGCACCAGCACCAAGGTGCTGTCATAGGAATGGTTACTGACTTTCTGTGCTTGATTGCCATCACAAATTCCTTAGAAGCTTTTAAAAAAAGAAAATAAAGAAATATCACCATTCTATAAATATTTTTATGGCAGAATCCATCACTGCCACATATGAAGCTCATATATAATCCTTGTTTTCTTCACACACAACACTTTCCTGTTGACTTCACTGGGATCTGCATTTGCATTCAGGTTGCATGGTCAGGTTGTTAATTATGCAAACTCACCTGGTCCTCCTGAGCTCAGCACAAATTCAAATGGACATGCCCTCATGAAAATAAGTCCTTCATTGCCCTGCTGCAGATTTTAAAATACTAGTTTCCCCAGTGGAAACATATCTGGTGTTTCTAGAACACTTTGATGATGCGTGGCTCCTCCTACTTTCTTCCCAGTCCCTGTTTTAGTGATGTTTAGATTCAGGCCTTCTGTCCCTGCATCTGTGCTTCTACTTCAACTTGATAGCTTGTGGTGCTGGGCTTTTGACTATGCTAATGACCTAATCCAAGTTTAAATTATAAAAAAAGGCAGATTGGTTTTACAGTGCAAACAATTTTACCCGTAGACAATGCAGGGATGGAAAAAAGAAAAAGAGAAGTAAAAATTACAAACTGAAATTTACTGCCACAGTATTAAATTACAGTAGGAGCCAAAATTCAGCTGCTCGTCAGCCACACCAGTGCAGATAGGAGAATTAGGCATTGTTTCTGTTTCAAATCAAATGGGTGTATAGTCCAGGGGTGCCAGTTTAGCTCATATAAAGGAGAAACCTTCATTATAAGTCTGAGAGGCCACTTTAATGAGCTGTTTTAATCTGACGTAGTGCAGCTGATTGTGGTGGCTTTGGCACAGGCTCTGCTGAGCTGTGTGGGGGATGAGATCCGCTGTGTGCCCCCAGCAGAACCCGTGTGCCCCTGGTGCCGCTGCCATGTGTGGCTGTGTGCCCCACGGGTGTTAGCAGGACACCTGTCTGGTGGGTTCTCATTTGCCCCATTTCACTTGGTGTTTTTATGTGCTCTGTTCACTCCCCACATTTTCTTCAGCTGGCTAATAGCTTTGGCTGGGGGATCTCAGGAGCGGGCAGCTTTTATTTCCTAAAATGTAGCAGCTCTAAATTACTGCCAGACTGGATTTTTTGTCGTGGGTTTTCCCTCCTATGAGTTCACTGTAGTGTCTTCTTGTGCTACTCTGTCATTTAGGGGGACAGTCTTTCTGCTGTAAAAACACTGCTTCCTTCTTTCCCCAAACACCTTTAACTTCAATAAGGTTAAAGCCTGGCATTCGTATTTTTAGTCTATCAGGCTGCTGCAAGCAGAGCAATAGAAAAAGAAATTTTAGTGCCATCCTAGACTTTCTGTGTGACTTCAGAATGGTTATTGTAATGGCAGAGTTGATCAAATACAGTAGAAATGTTGTTTTTAAATATTTATTGCTATTCCAACTGATGACTACTCAACAACAACTCATACTTTATTTACTTATTTGTTTGCTATTTGAACATCTACCTAAAGAGACTTTTCTTGCACAAATACTAGGGGAATGGCTGTTCTTTGTACCAATGCCCTTGTTTAGCTTCAAGCAAAAGTATTTGAGAAAAGACAAGAAATGCATGTTTCTCATTGCTTTCCAGCTGCTCTTCTTCATCAATTATTGCAATTACTCCTATTGCTACAGAGCCAGAAGGTCTTGGATTGGGTACAATTACTGTGTGACCTAGGTGAGAGCTGTTCTGGCTTGCTGAGTTAGGTGATCTAACTGTGTAGGTCAGCAGCAGGATCTACAAGGCATTATCCAACCCTGCGGGAACGAGGATCTGTTGTGAAGGTCTCCCAGGTGAGAACTCTCCTGCTTTTACAGGTTGCAGCACCAGACCAGTAAAAAAACTAGATATCGTTTGGTGACAGGAATACTTGGTGCAGGAAGAAGAACATGTACAAGCAATCACAGATTCAAAGGTTAAAATCAAGTTGATAAGTCTCAATGAGGAAAACAAATCAGCAATTAATGTAAGCAGTGCTGGGGGTAAAAGAGGCTTGGAGGAGGAGGGGGGTTGACATATTGAGACAGAAGGTTAGTGGATGGAAGTACACTCAGAAGGTGATAGGAAACTTTACAGTGGGATAGAAATATTTTTCACTTGGGGGTTGAAGATTCAGATAGCTACTGAAATCTGCAGGGTGTTCACTGGTTGTTGTTCCACTTTCCGGTGGTAAATTTATGCCCCCAAAAAAACCCCAAAATATTTGTCCCCCCTTTTTCTCACAGTCTCTGCCACATTCAGAGGAAGAGGGAGAATGGACTTAATAATTTTCTCCTCTGTCACCTCTCCTTTTCACTACAAATGCCTGTCCAGGTCAAAGCATCCTAACATGCACGTCTCTCTTCCTGCTGGATATGGGACAGGCATTTTAGTCTTTGTGCTCTGGGCTGCCAGAGAAGTAATATTTTTTCCAGGAGTGCTAAATTACTGGCAGAACTATTTAAAACAAATAAACAAACACTTTCTTTTTGCCAAGCTTTTATTCTATTACACAGGTCCAGTGACAACTTTTTTTGACAAATATTTCCTGAGGTTTCTGTTCATGCTTGGACACAGCAATTGCTTACAGAAGCCACATTATGCACACATTGGACTGAGCATAACAGCACCTGCTGCTGCTCCTGCTGCTACTGAAGAGAGAGCAACTAATCTCTTTAATTATTGGAAAAGAATTAAGGCTTTGATTTTTCTTATTACAGAAACATAGATATTTTTCCCCCCGCAGGCTGGGAAGAAGATGCTCTTTGCCTTCCTGTCCTGCTGCATGAGTGAGGGGCTTAAACCATTGGGTGGGTGGCTTCTACTGGCAGCACCCAAAGGAAGAGTAGGATTGTGTGGACACCCACCACTCCATTATCTATGTGAGGATTGGCACCCATGGATTTTATCCCACAATGTCAGCACTACATGCAAGACAGAGGGGCCAGTTTGCTCCCTGGAACTGTGGTAGAGGGATTCCTTTGGGTCCCATGGGCAGCAAAGAAGACAGGCTGAGGGCAGGGTTAGGCTCTCTCTAGGAGCAAGGCGAATGCAAATGGCAGCAGGATTGTCTGGGCACCGCTGGAGCCCGCTTGTCTGCAGGCGTGCTGTGTGTTCTGGGCATGCCAGGGAGCCACAGGACCCGGCACATTGGCTGTCTGCAGCAGAGAGATGGGCTCATCGTGCCGGCAGCACACCTGCTTCTTTTGCCTGGGAGGGAGAGGTGGGGAATCCAAAGTAGAAAATAATCACGGGGAAACTGTTTTCTTGATAAGGATTTTGTAGCTCGTTTTTAGGAAGACTTTCCTGGCCACACATGCAGAGTCACACTCTGAGGGGCACCGGGAGTTAGAGGAGCTCTTGAAGGACTAAGGAGGGTCTGTTACCAGTCATTCCCCACACTCAAAGCTGGACCAGAGTGGGCTGTAGTGGTCTTCTCTCAAACACCACCAACATTTCGTTAGTCTCATTGTCTCAACTCCCCTCCCAGTCCATTTTTCTCTGCTTCCAGACTCTTATCTCCTTGTCAATGTTAAAGCAGGAGGAGTGGAAAAGAGCATGGAAAAGAGCAAGAAAGATCCTTTCCATCCTTTCGGCTCCCTGCTGCCCTCCCTCCCCACCCCTTCCCACAAAGGAGCTGCAAGTATTCCTCTGCACCACAAAAAGGACCTGCCAATGGGTCTAGGACAGAAAGAGTTAAACTCAGACGAGCACTAGCTCCAACACAGTTAATCCATATAAAGCTCATGGATTTCTCTGCAGTGATCTTTGTGGTTGTCATTTGCATTTTTTTCCTTTTGTGAAATCTTTTCTTCTTTCCTTTTACACTCGTATGCATGCAGAAATTAGCATATTGTACCGAGAGTGGGAGATGTAAGAAGCCGACCCCCTGCTGTTCAGCGGATTGTGCAATCTGCAGGCGGCATCAATTTTTCAGCAGTTTTCTCATTTCTCATTACAGTCAGGGCACCGCACAGCTCCCGATTCAACACAATCCCTAGTGGTCCTACAGACAAGCATATGGGCTGTCGAATAGCCGTACTGCTACTTTCATAGCATTAATATCCTTGTTTATGCTTCCACCGTAATTAATCCTGGTATTAATATAGTTTGGGCTTAGCTTTACTAATTACGTACGGGCTAGCAGGATAATTATGTCAGCAGACTCCGGCGCTGATACTTGACAGCAGTTTGCTAACCTTAGGAGCTGCACACAAACACTTTGGCTGATCCTGCCTTGGAAACAAGGAAGGCAAAGAGATGAGGAGGAGGCTGTACATGGCGACTCGATGTCTGATACTTATAAATACTGTTTTTAAAATAAGGAAATTTCGCAAGCATAATAAAGTTGTCCTCAGGTATCAAACTCTGTGGTTGTCATAGTGATGTGTGCATTATTAAGAGGGTGTTGTTCACTCTGGCGTCTAAGCTTATAATGAGGACAGCTCATTATCAGCCCAATGAGAGTTCCTTTCCCCACTGACCACATTGCAGCTTGACGGTGCAGGGGGCTGAGGGGAACTTTTTTCCCTGTGTTCCTTCCCTGCCCTCCATCCCAGTCCACCCTGAATAATCTCAGCAAGCTATTGGTACAGCATACTGCTGTGCAGAGATAATGAATGGCTAGCGCTAGGAAAGCCATTTCCCAGTTTCCCCCTGGTTTGGAGCATGCCTGTGACTTTAATGGGTATGAAAAATCACGCTTTGGCCACTTTAGACTCTTTGGATGTCCCTGGCCTGCACATTCATTAACATTGCAGATTGGGAAGTTTAAAACAAGCCATTAGTTTGCTTTTATTTCTGCACCTGTTTCTGCTGCCTGACCGTTCCCAGCAATATCCTTTGCAGGGTCAATGATGCCCCTTTGCGCCAGGCACATGGCTTAATGGAACTTCCTTTGCTTATCATTAGCCACTTTGCATTTTTATAGAGCACTATTAACTGGGATGCAGACTTGCTTTTAATTCCCTTCTGAGGTTTGTACACAGCGGTCACATCCCTCCCCCGCTCCTCAAACAATCCAATTATCACAGTTTGTCACACAGACGTGGATGACCCACACACCACCTGCTCCGCTGGCGAGCCCCATCCTCTGGGATGGCAGCCCAGCATAGCAGCTCGAGTTTTGCCTCAGAGGGGCCCTTTAAATGGCTTTAAATATCATATATCTGCTTTTGTTGGCAAAACCAAACCCAGAACCCAAAATCAGCTGTGAAATTACATTATTTGAAGGTATGAAAGGGATGTGAAAATCACTCTAAAAATTTCATTTTTCCCTCTCTCCCCCTCTTTTTCTCCCCTCTTTTTTTTTTTTTTCCTCATGGAATAGATTTATGTCTAGACAGGCAACCTGTGTATTCTTCAGCCCCATTAGGCAGTCCTGGCGATGTAAGGATCTGATCATCTGGAAAGTTTGAAATCTGAAAGTTAGTGAGAATGCTGCTGTTGGCCTCCTATACAAGTATGTCTGTAAGCATGAGGTCAGAATTAAGGATCGGATTAAATGTCATCAACATCTATTGGATTATGTACTGATGCATTTTCCTGAAATGTCTTCTAAATCTTAACCCAAAGACATGGGTGGAAATGTTCCCCATGTCTTCAGTTCATTTTGGAGCAGACCCTTTGAACTTTGCCATTAAATTCCGCAGGTCAGACTTTCCTCTGCCCAGCCCTCCCTGTGTGATTTCAGTGCCTTTCTAGCATCATCTGGCTTTTGGCCTGCGACAGCCCAGGGACATCTGGCTCTTGTTCAAAAATGGCTGTACCATGTTAGAGCGCAGTAATTTGGGTGCTGCTTCAGTACCTATTCTTCTAAATTAAAGGGCCACTTGCTAAAATACAGAACCAGTTCTAACACCAGAAACTTTATCTCATCAAATGCAGAGATTTTAACTGGAGAGGCCGGAGGTGTGTGCTCTCTTTGGCCCTGAACTCTGAAATTTTCTTTGCCCAGCAGCAGAGTTTCAGAACCTGGTCTGAGTGGCCAATGTGTGACCTCATGAACAGAGGTGCTGAATCCATGGCCTGGGTAGTCCTCCTATAGGTAGCCAAGGGTGAGCTGTGAGTTGCCCAAAGAAGAGGCAATCCCTCTAAATTCTCCACAAAGCATTTCAGAGATCTCTTCTAAAAGAGACTTCTGCATGTTTACAATTGCACTAGGGATTTTCCACAGTTTTATTTTATTTTTCCTTCCAGTTTTATTTTATTTTTTCTTTTGGCCATTGTATTTCAATGGTCAAAAGTAATGAGGTCTCTCCAGTAAGGGTTTCATGCAGCATGTTCTCTTTGTCGCACAAAAATCAAAGGGAATTTCACATGTGAATAAAATAAGAGGCCCTCAAGCTATAGCTAGAAGGTCCTGGATTACTCCATCAGTGTACAGGAGAAATCCTCCTGCCCTGAAGCAGTCATCTCCAAGGAAAAACTCTCTGTGTTTTTAGACTCTGGAGGGAATTTGGATACACTGTGGAACTGCACTTGAAAGTGTTTACTTTTCCACCAAATCCCAGATTTCCCAATCTTGAGATGCAGATCATCTGAAAGTTATGTATTGTTTGAATGCTGGACATTCCTCTTAGTTCTGTATCATTTGAAGGCTGAGAGTCGGTAGCAGGGAGCAAAACAAGCCAAATGTTTCAAGTATGTGTGACTAGTAAATGGATTGGCATTTTGTCTTGTATTTCAAAAGGCTTTTCTACTGAGGAATTAGTCTCTACTCATAGCATTGGGATAATCTGCTTATAGTCCAGTTCATCAATAACCCACATGCTTTTCCCGTACAACAAAGTAACTGATGTTTAGATGCTGGTTGTTAACCATCTCAAGTAAGTTTCCTAGCAGAATATGGGTGAGTTTTAGACAGCTGTGCACACTTTATTAGCACAGACTAAAGATGCCTATCAGTAGTTAACAATTTCCAGATACCAGAAGCTTGTTAGGCTCTCGGACTACAGCTACATTTCTCTCTATGCTCAGGATCTTGCAGGCTGACACAAGATGCTGTAGGGCAAGAGAAAGGCCTGGAGGAACATGGACATCAGCATGAGACTGTGGGTGCTCAGCAAAGGTCCACTGGCAGAACGGAGAGGTAACAAACTGACAGAATAAGCAGCAAGTACTTTTTGTTTGGCTCATTGTTGATCAGCTACTTCAGCCTGTAAACTTGGTCTTTTTGGATTCCCTGAAATGGTGGAACATAGTCCTCAGTTTCACCTTCCAGTAGTCAGTGACAGCAGAAATGGCTCATGGAGCTACAGTCAGCAATTGCTGTGGCAGCAATGATGTATATGGTTTTAGCAAAATTCAGCATAGAAGTGGGAATGAGGGATCTACCGGTGCCTAAAATACAACCTGAGACCCACAGAGTGCCTAAACTGTTTACAAGCAGAAGCTTGTGAGGGCAAGGTCCTTGTACACAAAACATGCTTCAGTTCTTTCTAAACATCCACTTGACCACTGTCAGAGAAAAGGCTACTGGGCTAAACAAACTCTTTTTTTGATGCAATATGACCTCTCTTAATCTTTTTGAGGGTGTACTCTTGCATACCTAGTGCTTCTCGCTCAGTGGCATTCCCTCTATTGCAGGTAACACTGCAGACACCTGGGCAGAGATCAAGGCCCTTGCTCTCCATCTCCACGAGTCAAAACAATGAAAAGCCACTTTCATCCCATATGGGAACAGAAATACTAATGCAGAAGGCAGCCAAGAATTTCTCTGTTGCTCTGGGGTCTTGAAAAGGCAATCTTAGCAGACTGGGGCAGGTATCAGTTTGTTTGCCATCTCTGCCCTGAGTTACTACAAGGGAGATATGTTGGACCTGAAACATAAATGAAGAACAGGATTTTTTATTAGTGCGTGAACACTGCAACTGCTATTCGTGGTGTATAGTTTGCAGTTTTAGGTTATATGCTGCATGTATATTCACCAGACATAAATAGCCGACAGCAATTACACTTAATGATACTGTTGGAAACCAGAGTCATATCTCCTTCATGACTTCATGAAAGGACCCTTTCAACTTTAAAACCCCAAGGTAGCAAGCCAGTTATAAAGATGTGTTATTTTAAGCATTTGCTTTCATCCAGGGCCAGTCCTCTAGACACATGTCAAGTGGAGCAAGCAGGGGAGTCATTTTCTCAACCAGACCTAGGTGTATTTTCCAATTACTCTTAGAATTTAAAAAAATGGAGTTATCTTAATATTTCTGAGTCTTGTCTTTGTAAGGAAGCCATACTCTGATAAAGTATTTGTTCATTTAAGCCAGTTGGAGTAGGAAAATTACAGTTTTGGAGCAGCTTCTGTGTTTTGCCATTTGTTTTTGTTCTTCCCATCCAACATGGTGATGGTGATGGATGAGGAGGTGCCCAGGTGAAGTACCAAAGGACAGCTGGGTTATTGGGTTATTGTCTTCTGTCCAGAGCTGTGTGGGTAACTCTGGCTTTTCCTTCTCAAGGGCATAGCTGAAGGTAAGCAGTGCTGTTCCAAACCTGATTTAGACAATATTGAATGTGCTCTCTTTTGAGAGACACTGAACAGGTGAGCTCACCCACTTGTTTTTATTCACCACTACATGCAATCTTTGGTGCACACAAGAAGTTATTCTAGTCTGTGACTCCTCTCAAGTATTTTGTCTCTCATTTAACTTTTCTCATTTGTCTTAAAGCATGTGGGCTTCCCCAAAGGAGAGAAATCAACAAAAATATCCCTACGGCAATTTCTTCTCTTAGGATCTGCCCCCTTTCCTGGTGATGTCTGTAAGAGCAGCAAGGTCCAGGTACGACTTTATTCTTTGTTCCATATAACACTGAAGGCTCTTGGCGATGGTGTCCTGCTCCTGCACAAGCCTCAGGTATGCCAGTGGTGAGCTGAGAGATCTGTTCTTTGCTGTAAGTAAAAGAGGTCAGGACAGAAGGAGCGGGTCTCTGATGAGTTGCATGCTAAAGCAGCTCCACGTTCTGCCAGTTGCGTGATTATACACTGGGACATGATTTTTTAATGGAGATGGAAGACAGACACTTTGACAGGACTGAATTTTGCTCAGGGCTATCTGTGTGCTACTCTCAGAGAAGAGTCTTGGCCAAATTTGTTCCTGGACAGAGAAGACACAACTCTGCTGAGGAATGACAGAGCTGAGTTTGATACTGAAGTGCAGCTGTAGACAAATATTCCATGTTGTCTCCTGTCAGGGCAGAGAGAGGAGCCCTGTGAGATGCTAGTTATGAAGTCCTACTGCTGCCCTGTGCCTGTTTGTCTAGAAAGCATGCAGATTTAAAGAAAAATGTTTTGTTATCTAATTGATCTTTAATTTCAACTCTTTTAAGCTTCTCTTGTTGAACATGCTCCCTGTGAATAAACTGTTGTTGGGACTTAACCTGTTCTGAGATTTCAGAGAATCTTGAAGAATTTCAAAGTTTCATGGGTGTAGAATTGGATTGAAATATAAATAAATTAACAAACAAAGAGAGAAAGAAAAAATTGCTGAAAGGAGTAATCTGTAGTCGCATTTAAACTCCTGCAATACAAGAGGAGGAAAACTTTTCTAAGTCCTTGGATGTGCATCTTTCCAGAAGAGATCATGTCAGAGCAAAGTGACATTTTTTTCCCTTTGGTGATGCGCTAGCAGGGCTTTGAAAAGCGCTGGTGCTGTAAGTATGGCAACATTATCATGATGTAGTTATGGATGGAATTTCTTTCCCCTTTTAAAATGGTACTTTTTTTGAGATGCCTACACTGGTACTGAGCCACCTGTCTGGAAGATTTCAGGGCAAGTCTGAGACTGTGTTGGAAGGGGAGCTGTAGTCAGATAGAGGTAAGCTTGGCTGAACTGCAGAAGGGTAAATGTATCAAGTGTATTATTCCTTGGGCTGTATCAGACAGGAAGTTAGATTAGGTGATTTGATAATCAAGCCTAAACCAGCCACTGCTGAACTAATAGGAGACAGCAAACACATATGTAAGTTAATGAGAAGATATCAACAATGATGTGTTCCTCAGAGGACTTCAAGAAATACTGGAAAGGGGTTTTAGTCCAGCAAAGATTTCCCATACTCTGTGCATGTTTGGCAATCCCACTGAAGGCGTAGCATTTATTCTTGTTTACTGGCTGAGCCATGTTTAGCTATCCTGGTGGACTATCAGCTTAACATTATCCTGCAAGGAAGAAAATAGGCCAAGTTCCTTGTGGCCTCAGGGATGGAAAAGGGAATGGTTTGGCAGTATGATTGGTACTTCCCCATACAAGGGGCACTGTATAATGGTGCTAGAGGTGGATCTCACCACCTCCTGTTGGCAGTCCTGGTATAGATAGTCCCATCTAACTGACCTGATGTAAACAATCCTGCCAATAATGGTACTGGAGAACAGCACCCTTCATTTATCCATTGAACTCACTGAATGCTCCTTGCTTCACCTTGCCCAGCACAGCTGTGGTACCCTGTAGAACTGTGTGGGAAGCTTGTATTTCATATGATAGCTCATAGGAGCTCATGTGAAATCCATTTGAGTTACTTCCTCAGAGGTTCAAAAGGTCACTTCTGAGTGGTGGCCTGTCAGCTGTGATAGCTGGACCTAGCTGACTCTACCTCTTGCACCAAAAGTGACTTTACCACCTAATCCCTTCCATCGCTGAGCAGCCAACCACTGAAAATTAGTTTAAGCCTTTTCTGTCTCTACAGGGCCCAAAATGAATGTGCTGAAGGCAAAGCTCTCTCCTGCTACTATTGTATGTAGCAGCCTGTTTATTCCTTATTTGTGAAAGAATGTTTCTTTGGAGACTTTTTAGGAAAAGTCAAATATGATGAAAGGGTGTGGGAAAAAAAAGGATGGAATCAAGGTGCTTGCAATGAAAGAGGAAATAATTCTGAGAAACACAGCAATTTAGACATTAAAGTCTTCTTTCTCCATGACAGAAAACCCCATCCATTAAAACAGTCATAAAACCCTTTAAATCAGGCTGCGGTACCTCTTAGGAAGATGATTGCCAGTTCAGGATCTGTTCAATGTGGAGAAGTACAAATGTACCAGTTTTAATCATGATAAATAACTTGTCTTTTATCAAATCATCTCTGCTGGAAATAGTTTCGCTCTGTGCAGTAATGATAATTTGCGCACTTATCACTCGGTGCCTTCCCAAGACAAGCAGCCAGCCATGGGATGTAATTTAACGACTTATCAACCACAGTTTCATCCAGCCCTTTCCAGCCAGAAGGGCAATTCACACTATTTAAGTGACTTCACCATATATTGCCATCAATTTAGGATTTTACCAGCCCCTAGTCATTAAAATTTTCCACTCAGCACTTCATTTTATAACCTGGGGACGTAGCTGCTGAATGGCACCAGCAGGCCCACGGAATTATCTGCGCTGTGCAAAAGAATGCAAATCACTGATTGGCTCTCAGAGGATGCAATCATGACTAGCTGTATGTGTCACGTACAGAGGCTGGAAAGGCATGGGAGGAAGGAAAAAAGAACTATCTGTGGCATGCTTATACCCTTCCTTATGTCTTTTCCAATGGAGGTGTCTCTCCAGGGTTGTGTCTGTTGAGCTCACAGAGGGTGGGATCTAGCACCAAACTCGGTGGGTTGCACACATCTCCAATGCAGCAGAGAGGCAAGGAATGTCGGAAAGGTCCCACAGTTCACTGCCCTGCAATCCTTTGTGGTAGGTCCAGGTCTGGAAGAGCCCCGGCTTCAACGTCAGAGTGTGTGTAGGTGCAGAGGCATTATTGAATTCTTGTTAAAGTCAGGCATGCAGGAGTTGTGTTCAGCAGTGGTTACTCATTTTGGTCGTAATGAGGAGCTGGCTGGTGGTGGACACAGGAGAGCACTTCTCTGTGTTTAAGGTGCAGTGCTTTGAGGGAGTTTGGGATCCCCCCCTCTCTACTGAAAACACCTGCTTGGGTGTTTCCAACACCCAAATTTCTACAACAGTGATCCTAGTCTTCCATTATAGTCTGGATACACAAAACTAACATAGTCTTGGGTCTTCTCCTCCTTGTCCTCAAGCCTAAACTGTGTTGTTCTTCCCCTTTTTGTAAATAGAGATGGGATGAGCAGTTTAGCAACAGACTTTTGCATTGCGATGTGAATAGTGAGAGAGTCCTATTTGCTCCCATTGGGATAGATTTTATAAGACTGGGGGCCATCCCTGGCCTTTGTAGCAGCCTTCCTCTGACAGTCCTACCAGCACTTACTGGTGCTGCTATTACTATCTGGAAAAGAAGAACAAGTACAGTGATTTCTGGCCTCCTGACAGACAGAATTGGACCCTGTGCTCTCCAACTGGCTATTGGAGCTGTAGCAAATTTCCCCAAAGCCTGCTAAAGCCTCACTGCAGAATCCTCAAATTCCTAATTGCACCCCTTACTTGTCCTGGGAACCACACTGCTCATGGCTGCTTCTTTGCTCTTCCTTCCCACTCACATCTCTGTTTGGAAGAGGAGACTGGAGAAATACTGACAGCCTTCATAATTATCAGCACAGTGGATGACCTAACATGAGCCTTTTCTCCTCTTATGGCTGCCTCAAAGCTCGCAAGAATCTGAGGTGTCTGCCCATTTGGCAAACCTGGCTGAGCCTGACCAGCCAATCCAAAAGCTGTGTGGGGAATTGGTCTGCAAATCTCGTTTCCTCAGGAAACCATCCTTTATTTAAAACTTTGCTTCACTTGAACAGAAATCGTTCCTCTCCTTTTGCTACTTCTTGCTTTTAAAAGGTCCTTAGGACCTTGGAAGAAAAAGCATATAATACCATCCATAAGGGGTTTAACATCTGTTTAAAACCCCCACAAATCTTGAAAAAGTCATCTGCTTCTATTCCTCTTGCTGCTCTCACCTGGGGATGTCAACATAAGACATACAGCACAAGAACCAGAAGTGAAAGACCCAGACGAGCCTTTTACAGTCTGTGTTGGCATAAAAGGAGAGAGAAGGGATAGAAAGAGGTGGAGGGGATAGAATAGGATGGAGAGTAAAAATACTCACATTAAGATGAATTCTAGAGGTATTTTTTCCAGTAATTTTTCATGCTGAGGTGGCTTCTGAACAGATTGTTGTGCATGGTAAGCCAACCAGACCTGTTATAGCAAAAGCTCACTGTGCAGCATGATTTAATTACAGAAAAACATTGTAGGATTCCCGAGCCTCCTACCACCTCTGCAGTGTGGGAAATTGTGCAAAACTGGGGGCTGAACTGCACCCACATCCCTGGAGTCCACAGTGCCTCTTTTAGTCATCACATAATTTTTCTCCACTGTGCACCTCACCTCTCTGAAGGCTTTGTTGCCTCATGCGTAGGCAGTGCCTGGTGTATTTATGGCTGGGTACAAGCTGTAGGAATCAGGGAGGGGATGAGTGAGAGGGCTGGGCATGCTCCAGCTGTTTCCCCCTGGCACCACACTAATGTGCTGATCATCTGGCCTTGTGCTGCTGTTTCCTTCTGCAGTGGCATTTAGTGCTGGAAGATGTGTGGGCCAAAGCACAATCTCACATTGTTCTGAGAGAACTTTTCCTTTTTTTGCCAGCTAACAAGTTGGTAAAATGCCATCAAGTTGGTAAAATGCCACGCCACTGTTTGAGAAAGGAAGAGAACTTTTTCTTTTTTTGCCAGCTAACAAAGTGACCCTGCCATCAAGTTGGTAAAATGCCACGCCACTGTTTGAGAAAGGAGGAAAATTCCCATTACCAACTGTGATGAATTTATTCCTGGGTTTACACCTGTGTAAACATGAGGACAGAGAGGCTGGTGACAGGAGAAGATTTATAGCTGAGAAACTTTAAAAAGATGGTGGCAGGAATAGTATTCTGCCTCTGCCCTCAGGATCATTATCTCTTATTGCCATAACTTTGAGGTAGGCTGTTTGTGTCTGTGTAGCTGTTTACCTTCCAGGTGGCCTACAGGGTCTATACAGAATCAGCATTAAAGTCTGCTTGCAAAAGGTTTTAGGGAGGAAACATTTGCTTGAAAAAACAAATAAACCCCAGCTTCTCAAAATGCGTAAATATTCTGTTATGCCATGTTATTAAAAGGCAGAGATTGGTCAGTGGATTTTTTTGAGCCAGAATCCGGATTTTCAAGTTCTTTTTTGCTTAAGAAGGGGATAGGCTTTAAGAAGATGCCCCTTCTTGCCTAGTTGGTAACATCAGGGCAGGGTCTACACCAACACCAGGTGTTTGGCATCCTGCAGGGAACTGCTCAAGGCTAGAGTTTCTGTTTTGCAGAAGCCAGTGGATGTTTTTGAAGTCTGATGCCTTCTGAAAACATATCTGGGTTGTTCTTCAGTGAGGTACAAATGCCTGGGGAAAGGCTCTTTCCTCAGCCCAGCTTCTGCTCTCTGGGCTGCAACTTTGGAGGCTCTCCCCATGCTTTTTCTCCACCCAGGTAAGTGAGGATATTTTTGCCATACTCTCAGTCCTGGGCTGTATTTTGGGTTTCTGGAACAGATTTCTGCTGATTACACTGCAGTATTTATCTTCAGTGTTTAAGACTTTGCTGGGGGGGTGCATATTTTTTTCCAGAAGTCCTGGTGGAACCATTTTCTTGTATCTGTTGTTACCTCTTGGGAGTGTGGTTAGGATGCATGTACCTGCTCTGTTTCTGAGTGAACACAGCACAGGATGTGTCCTTCCACCTCCTCTGGCTTTAGTGTCCACTGAGCACCTTTGAACACCCAGTGGATGAGAGACCCTGTCCTGGCAGCCAGCAGCACTCATCCACGCAGGCTGGGATAACTCAGCAGAGCATTTCACTTCCAGACAAAGCCACTTGGCTTCACCTTGTTTCTTCAAAGAGGGCTCTGATTGTTGATGCAGCACCATAAATCATCATGGCCAGGAAATACCTTTTTGAATCCCACAGGATCATTTTAAAGCACTGGACTGTATGTGGTCTTTTGGCAAATACCAAATGTACACTTAAAAACTAAAGGGCAGTTTTCCCCCTGGAAGTGGTCTGGAAAGGAGCAGATTGTCCTTTGACTGTTTGCAGGAGCTGGAGTTCATTTGTTTGGCTTCTCCCAGCCTCCAGGACTGATGATATCCTGGAAAGCAGGAGGGACATGTGATTTGGAGGGGCTGGGGCAAGTAGAACAAGGTTTTGAAATTGCTAGCAGTTTAATACTTTCACATCCAAAATATCTGTCTTCCCTTTTCTCTTGAATGCATTGTGCTCATTTATTATTTTCTTTGACCAGAGGCCAACAAACAGCAAACACACATATATATTTTGTAGAACAAAATTAAGAAGTGTTTTTTGGTAATAGGCCTTGAAGAATTATTAAGGTGTCTGTGCTCACTCTGCATGATAGAAGGGGAGGAATCAATGCTGAAATTTATACTCATAAACAACACAAAAAAGCAGAAAACTTCCATCCTTTATAAAGAATGGTGAGAAGGATTCTGAGCAGTTTTAAATTTAGTAAACATTTTTGAAGCTTTGAAACAAATTACTACAGGGAGCTCAGAATGGAGCAAACTGTGGTTCACTATCCAGAGATTTTTGTAAAAGACTGAAATTCAATGCACTTTGTGCTCCCGAATGTGTTAAAAGATTAAGAACCCTTATCACATGCTACTTGAAGACAATGGAGCTTTTGACTTGGTCAAACAAAGGTCAGACCTAAATAAAGGACTGAGGTTTTCAGCAAAGCAGATGTAATGTCCTGCAAGTTGTAGGCAAAACACCTCTGTCTAATCAAGCAGATCCTGTTGTCCTAGCAAAAAGCCAAAGCTCATGTCTTCAGGGAAGGCCTTTTTCTTGCCTTGGGAGAGCAGTCTCCAACTGCAGCTGCCCAGGATAATATCTGATTGCAGAAGGCATGAAAGTCAGTATCTACTGCAACCATCCCACCACAGTGAATCCACGTTTTATTTCTACCTAATTCATCTGCTGCACACCCTTTTAAACCGATGAAGGGGGCTATAAAATTTGCCCTTGCACAGATCACAAGAAGCTCAGAGAAGCTGGGCAGGGAATACACTAGTTGCCTGCCTTTTCCAAAAAGGAGCAAATTCCTTTTCTCTGATATTCCATGCTGGGCCCTGATGGTAGTGGGCTATTAATAGTAGCAGGTCACTCTAGGAGAATGCATGAGGAGGGTGATAGGTGTAGCCCACAGGTTTTCATCCCTGTTGAGGGATGCAGCAGTTAGTTCGCTTCATCTGGGTCACTCTGCTCTCACAAGATTTGTCCTCATGAATCTATACACTTGGAACAGGCTGTACCAGCAGTTCCAGTCACTTTGGGCCTTCAGCCTCAAGTTGTGCAAAACTGCAGATATGAACGGTGCAAAACTGTCGTTATTTGATAAACTAGGAAAAGAAAAAGCACAATATGTCACCATCCTGACACCTAGCCTAGCACATGAGTTTGTCCGGAAGGCAGCCATATATATGTTTGTCTCTGTATCACAGAAACTGAGTTAATTTAGTTGTATGCCAAGGATAATGAGCTGAAGGGCTCCACACCCAGCAGTGATTTTGTAGAGTGGTGTCATGAATGTGGAGCAAGTTTACAGAAACAGATTTTTATTGTGCTTATCCCTTCTCTGGTAATGTCTAGATTAACAGTAGAGGTGACAGGCCATATAATCCATAAAAGGCAAATTCTACATCACCACAGTCTCACCAAAATGAAACTCCCCTGTATAATGGTAGAGTAGCATAGACAGGCCTTAAAAGTGAATATATCTTTCTGACAGCTAAAAAACAAAGCCCTCCCTCACCTCTCTTTTAATAGCAGTGGTTCTGAAAAAGGCATTAGTTTTACTGCTGTCCTTAAGGCTAAAAGGAGGGCACATGTGACTCTTTGGTCTTTCAAATAAAATGAACTTTATTGCAAAATGTTTGTTCTTTCGTTGTCTTGCCAGTTGGGTGCCTTCAAGAGTTTGCGTAATACGTGGACAGCATTGTACAGTAATTGTTCCCCATCCTCAAAATTTAATAGGTTATGAATTCATAGATTTTTTTATGCAGTTGACTGTGGCTGTGAGCGTCTCTGTAGCTAGGAAAGACTGGTACCGGTACAGACTACACGTGTACAGCTTCATTGAATCCATATTTATCCTTAGCCTAAGTTAGTGAAAAATACATCAGCCTCAAGTCTAGTGCAAGGGGTACCTCAGGATGGCAGGGTGTGAAGCCCAGATTCATTCTGGGTGCCCTTAAATAAAGGGAAATCTAATTGAGGTCCCTGGTTCAGGAATATCACCAGAGCCACAATACCTACAGCCAGCGTAAGCAAGACCACTCCAGAGGGCAATGATATTGGGATGCATCACCCTTATCTATATATTTATCTATCTAGGCAGAAGTAAAATAGAGCTCTTAGGTGACCAGTCAGTAAAACAGGGTACAGATAATGTGTGGAGTTGATGTGTACCGAGGCCTGTATATCTGAAAGTGTTCAGGTCCTGCCAGAGAGGACTGTTGGAGTAGTGCAGTGTCAGAATAGCTGATGTTGTATTCCTAGCACTGCTGAGACCTAGGCAGAAGAATGACCTCGCAGCTGGAGGTGGGAAGGAAAAAGGGAAAACAGTGAGATAAAGACAGAGGAGCAATTAGGAATAAGGCATGTGAGTTAAGGGAGGAGAAAATGCAAGGAAAGCTAGAACAAAGAAGGTGAAAAGGACTCAACACTGTGGTAGGTGCACTTTATAGTGGTGTATATATCTACAAACCTGCTCTGAGCAGTGTGTTTGTTCCTCTCTCAGCAGAATGCACGGGTGCTTCAGTTCCTCACCACTGAGCATCTCTAATGAATGCTCTTTTGTAGTCTCCTGAACACCTCCCATGGCTAATGCAGGCTAACAGATTTGTGAAAGTTTGCTTAGCAATGAATAGATCTGCCATAACTTCAAAATACATCAGTGGCATGTAGCCTCAGGACCCCCCGTATCTTAAACACATCCCTGGTGGCATGCCAGATTTAACTGCACACAAAGCCATGCTGCTTTCCTTCTTTAGGGCACTGCCTCCACATTCAGCCAGAGGAGCTGCAGCCATGCACAGCAGATCACGCTGATGTGGGTCACAGGGAACAGAGGTGTTCTCCTCACAGGTGAATTTGTCCCTGTGCATCATTGCATCGTGGGCCCAAGCATCAGCTTCAGCTCTGGAAAGATTTATATCTCATTGCTCTTCTTTTAAAAGAATCCCATTCTCAGTGAATTTCAGTGCCTGAGGGCAAAAGGAAAGGATTGTTTTGGTTGTTTTGAATTGAGTGTTGGCTTTTTGCGTGTCAGGGTACTCTGCTTAGGTTTCCCACTTGTGGGTTCTCTGCGTGCGTGCTGGAGTCTTTCAGCAGACCTCCCTGGTAGCACTGCAATAGTGGAGTGGGTTAGTCACAACTTTGAGAGGGTTTGAAACTTGACAGAGTTTTTCTATCTCTGAAACAATGAAGTTATGCCCACAGGGAGGTCCTGAAGACCTGGCAGGTATTCTTGGTACAAAAATTGGACAGAAGCCTCAATCCTACATCTCATCCCACCGTATGAACACAAGTGCTCCATGGAGGATTCCTTTAGGATGGAAGTTGTGCATGAAGAACTAATTTTGCAGGGTGAGATTGATCTCTGCTGCCTCTGAGCACTGTGCATGAGCGAGGTGGGAGAGGGAATGGCACTGGGGAAGCTGCAGCCTGTCTGTTCCCTGCTTCACAAACAACAAGGGTCGCTGCCTCTGGAGTATAGTTTGGAGCAACATTATGTAACATCTTGAGCAAAAGGATATGGGAATCTTCTCTTCAGTTCCTTCATTTCTCTGGTGCTGAGATCTGAATTCCAGAGGTCTGAGCATTTGAAGAAATCATCGCCCATTCCCAGCTTCATAAATCCACAAGGTTACTGAACTTAGAAAAACTGTTGATGAGTATCTGTAAAAGGAAGTGTTGGCTTTAGAGTGAGGATTTGCTTATGCAGAGTGGCTGAGAAAAACTTACTCTGAATTAACAAAATATGTGAATTGAAAGTGGATTATCAGTGCCATATAAATGGATGAATTCCTTAAATTCTTCTCTTCAGAATTAAAATTACCCTAATTTGTTCAGTATCATTATGAAAGGGAATGTTATACAGGTCTTTAATGAGATATAACTTACTGACCATAAAACTTAGCCTGGGTTAATTTTTTTGTCCCTCCCAGTAGGGGTGAGATTGGGATACACTTTTGGTTTTTTTTTGTTAGTAGGAAGCTTGTATTGTCTTCGCTGGGGATTTCAGTAACTGATTCTGGTAATGTAAGGATTGGTTTTTATTATGATTGTACTATTTATAACATTAGGAAATTAAATCTCTGAATAAGCGATTAATTAATCCTCACCATGTCCCTGTGAGGTTGGTAAAGGCTTTGTAGCAACTTCTCTGTTCATTGCTGTGCTATGTCTGCTTTGAGCTTGGAATACAGCAGGGCAAAGCAGTGCTACATGTTATGGCAGGGAAGATGGGAATCAAATCTTAATGGACACATGGGAGGAATTAAGCAAGTAAAAAATGTTACTGCCCAGCTTAGAATTTGGTCAAGCCACTGTGAGAAAATGTCAGGGGAGTTTTAGCAATCAGGGTGTCTTCTTTATGTCTAACCAAATCCACGCATGAGGGTGCCACACACACAGTGCACTGTGGTGAGGACCAGCTTAATAGCAGGGTGTAAATTTTGTAAAAATAATTGTAAAGATGTAAAAATAATTTATCTAATTTCCTTCTGTTCAAAAGGAGAATTTATCTATTTAAATTAAATTCCTTAAAAAAAGATTAAAGAGGGGAGAAAACCCTCTGAAAAGACGATTGCCTTCAGAGGAAGGCTTATTCTGCACTGTCATAGCTTGCTCCATTGGTGTTGCAGTGCAAAGTGGTACTCCTCACAGTCCCTTCTCTGCACAGGCAGCTTCTTCTTTTCCTCAGAAGACAGTTTATTTTCTACCCAATGCTAAATCTCATGTTTGTCTTACTTTGAATGAGCACAAGCACTGTGCTTTTGTTCTTCTCATTTTCCAGTGTGTTTTTGCTGATCTTCTCTGCATGTATCTGAAAGGTCAGGAAAACAAATCAATATGGAAAAGGACCTCCTGCCCCTTTTACCCTAACCTGTGGGAGGGAGGGAAGGGAGATTGCCACTCACGTAAAAGGGAGCTTTAAATATACTTGAAAAAAGCACTATGGGAGTGAGGGTTTGGAAGGACAGGTGTTGACAAGACCATTCTCTGCACTTCACAGGGTGCCTTTGTGAACTCACAGTCTCCTCCTCCACAGCAGTGTATACAGACAGATCCACAGAGCTGAAGCATGTTCCAAGAAAGAGGCACTCTAACAGGGAATGGCCCTCTCATTTCAGCATCACTGACCATGAAGGTCAGGCACAGGGAGTTTGACTGACTCACCACGTAGTTTGAGGGCTACCAAGTGTTGATCTCTGTCTTCTGCTGCCTGGGTTTTCATCAGTACTTTCTGGTTATTGCTGTCTCATTTCCATTCCTCAAGCTGACTGGATCCTTCTTCTGCACATAATTCCCCATGCACGTTCCAGAGCATCAGAGAGAGCCTCCACATCTGCAGAGCAGCTAGGTTTCTGCTGTACCATCACTGTTGCAGTGAGGCCTATAATTGAGTTCTTGTCTAATTTCTAGCCTGAATACAACAGACGAATTTACTAATCATGTCCTCTGTAGCCAACTTGCAGCCTCAAACATTCTGCTCAGAGTGCTCCATTAGAAGAGCACTCCTGGAATCTCCTTGGTAGTCAGTGGAGAAGAGGGAGCTCTCCCTTTATTTTCCAATGATGAATACTTCTTGATTGCTCACATATGATCTTCATACAAATGTCTTATGATAGGTGCTAACAATTCAGGTCTTAATTTCTGAAATTATTTTAGTCTTTAAATACCTATCTTTGAATTAGCCTTAATTGATCCATCAGATGCAAGACCCTTGAACACCATACTAAGATACTTTTTTTTCCCTCCAGCCCCATCCCAGGTGCTTTTTTAAAGAACAGATGTTCACTTGCTGCTTATTTGGCTTGTGTGTTTTGACAAGTACTGGTGTGGAAAAGTGGCTAATTGCTCTGCCCTCCTTCCAGCATCAAGGTCAGAAAACAGAGAAATGCAGAAAGCAAAGTGAGCTCCCTTTGTAAAGCATGGAATTGGAGTTTCAAAGTGCAGCCATCCAGCCTGGATTAACAGCAGCACTTTGCACAGGTATCAGCGGGGTTCTGCAGCCCACACTACTGTCTGCTTTGTTTGTGGTCTCTCTCTTGTGTTACATTTGTCCTACCAAATCAGCAGCAGCAAACAAACCTTTCCTTTTTGCATATATCCACACATATAACCCGCTTGCTGGGGAAAACAGCAGTGCCCATGTGTCTCAGAAAGTTCAGCATTTGTGCTGCTGAGTGCAGGGTGGTGGTGCTGCTTCTGCACGCTGGTAGTGTCAGTCACCAGAGCAGAGAGACAGAAGCAGGGGACAGAAACAGTGACGTAAATGTATTTGCCTCTTCCTGGTGTCATCTGTTGAACTACTGAAACTGCTTCATTAAAAGCTTTTAAAGAATACCTTTGGAGCAAAAGCCTTTTGCAAAAAAACAGCTGTTAGAACATTCTTTTGCAGATGATAAAAGCAGAAGCTCACATGGTAGATGTTTTTCTGTCTTCCCTTTCCTTCTCGTTTGTGTCCTGCACCAAGCCAAGCCACTTTGGTCCCATTCTGGCTCTCAACTGACTGCACAATTCCAAAGACAGATGAAGAAGGGTCAGGCTGAAGACAGATGAGGTGTGTTGCACCTTCCATTTTGAAATGTCTCATGTGGGTAAGCTGCTCTAAATTTGCTGTGCCTCTTGAGACACTGCTTTCACACTAAGATCAAAGTCTATGACTCCAAAAGGAGAGACAAAGTGAGGAAACCTTTCAGGGTCTTGAGCTCGTTGGGTGAAATTTCTTACACTGAAGTGCCCAGTGCTGTCAGAAAAGGGAGCCTAAGATTTATGCACTCAGAAATGAAAACTGAAATTGGTCCATTAGACTGAGCAGAGAGCAATTTACCTGCAGATGCCTTTACTCTAAATGAGAACACAGACACTTCACTAGGCACAAGCAATAGTCTTTGAGATAAGATGGGACCGTGAATTTGGCTTCCTTTGCAGCTCCAGGCAGCTCTGGTTTTCTTTCAGGTCTCTGGAATGCTTCAAAAAGCTGATACTAAAGAATTATTAACAGAAGAACGCCCCTTACATTGTAATTGTCATCACAGACGCCTTAATGAGCTCTCCCTATGGAGGGGGGCCAGATTTTGATCCGAGTGGTGTAAACCTGGAGTAGTGGATTTTAGTGAATTTCAGTGAGAGTCCTCTAGAAAAATCCATGTGTAATGAAAATGAAACACTTTTAAAGAAATATGTTTTTATACTTAGCTGCCCAATCCTTCAGCCTTAAAATTTTTTTTGAGATTCTCATGTTGGTTTGATGTGGCAGGGCAAGAAGATATCTAATTAATCACTATTCACACTCTTACAGGAATTTCCTTCTTGCAGTGCAACGTACCTCAGAAAAGGACACTGAACAGCCCAGAACCTCTCAGAGGTGACGGTATGGTCACCCATCTGTATCTTGTCTGGAAGGGTTTTGCAGACCTTTTGAGGCTTAGTTGCTCAAAACATCATAAAATGGTGTTTTGCCTGAACTTCTGCTCATCTCTATCTCTCAGTGGAGACAGCAGTAGCAAAGCAATAATCTCCCCTGGGACTCCTTACCTAATGCACGCTCTAAGTGATCAAGACATGCTGCTTACTTTCTCGTGCACAAAAAGAGAAGTAGGTGGCTTACTAAGACTTGAGCGATGAAAGAGCAAAAAAGCTGTAATGAAGCGGACTGATGACAGTAAAACCAGGTAATTAACATGTGAAATGTAATTGCTGAAGGCATTGCACATGGACAGAGCTGTTTTATGCAGACACAAGCTTGGCTGTTTGCTGGGATATAGCAGGGTACACTGAGCACCCATGGGCTTGCGCAGGGTCTTCACACCAAGGCTACATGCTTATTCTGACAATCAGATAACTCTGCTGGCAGCTGCTGCCATCACTCCACGAAGTTTAACTTGTACCATGGGCTGAAGTGCTTGTGCTATGGCACAGCCCCGAGGCCAACACCCCAAATATGGTGTTCAGTTTTGGACCCCTCACTACAAGAAAGACATTGAAGTGCTGGAGCACGTCCAGAGATGGGCAATGAAGCTGGGGGAGGGCCTGGAGCACAGGTCTGATGAGGAGTGGCTGAGGGAACTGGGATTTAGCCTGGAGAAAAGGAGGCTCAGGGGACGCCTTGTCACTCTCAACAACTTCCTGGAAGGAGGCTGTAGTCAAGAGGCAGTTGCCCTCTTCTCCCAGGTACAAGCAAGAGGACAAGAGGAAATAGCATCAAGCAGCACCAGGGGATGTTTAAATTGGATATTTGGAAAAATTTGCTCATTGAAAGGGTTGTAAAGCATTGGAACAGGCTGCCCAGGGAAGTGGATGAGTCATCATCCCAGCAGGTATTTAAAAGATGCTTAGATAGGGACATGATGGACCTGACAGTGTTAGGTTAATGGCTGGACTCTATCCTAGAGGTCTTTTCCAAATAAAATGATTCTATGAATCATCTTTCCTCTCCTGCTATTTTAGATCTGATTCTGCTGAAAATTTGGCACCATGTTCCAGAAGTTAATCAAGCCCTTGTCTGCTCTACTTTGCTCACAATTTTCATTTAGAAAAATGATATTAAGAGCAACCCATCAGGGAAAATGTTGTAAAATTATGCTGAAATCCCATGCAATGTGAGCCTGCAGAATTGAGATCTTGATACCTCTGATGGTTTTGATTTAAGGCTTTAGATTAAACCACCAACAGTATAATCTGTGTGTATGTGTGTATGCATAACACAGCAGTGTTTTTACTGCACACAGATTCATACACACAATGAGACAGAGCAAGCTGTCTGTAAATTTGGATTCAGGAAACAGATGTGCCTGTGTCTTGCAATGTCCTCAGGTCTCTAAAGGAGACAAACTGCAAAGATCAAGAAGATAAATTACTTTAAAAGTGGATCTCCATTATTCCTGAAGAAGACAGGAACAAACAGTAGACATTTGCTCTGAAATTCTACGTAGTGGTTTCTAATCTGCAATGTAATTGCACTTGCTTATGTCATGACAGGGAATCCTAAAAGTTTTACAGGTGTCCAATAGACCTAATAAGTGAACCTCAGCCATCTTCTTCTGTGAAATCCTTGAAACAGTGAGACCCAAGCAGCACCACCACGCCTTGGGGTCAGACTCCTCCTTCATGGAACAGAGCTGACAAAGCTCTGGGTAGCTTCTTGGAGGGTATGGAAAAGCCTTTCATGGTTGACCAAACTTTTAAATTCTTAAAACCTCCAAAGGTTTTTGAAACAAATCTAGTTGTATTGTTGATACACTTGACCATGTATTTCCTTAAATTGGAGAGGTAAACTAGGACCTTTTTGAGAGGTAAACTAAGACCTCTTTTTGGAGTCTTCTTTCCCTGGCAGACTGTTGGGATACAGATATGATCAGATCTGGATGTGAGTTATCCATGGTTTGTGGTTTAATTTTGCAAAACATGAATCTCCCACTCGAACTTTCCCAAGAGCACCTTCCAATGTTATCACATGTCTAATTTCCCCTTGTGCTGGCCAGGGCTGTGAGGATCCACTGTGGGCAAAGGGAACATCTATAACTGTGTGACTGCTGTTGTGCTGGGTGATCATGTGGTTCAGTCCTTCATCCAGCAGTAGGGATAGATAGCAGGGGAAGGGTGCAGACTAGACCAGCCACAGATCCATCGACTCTGATGCTGAGTTTTCATTTTGGCTAAGCTAGTGCCCTTAGAAAACACTAAAATCTCAAAAAGTAATGCAGAACAGCACTTAGCTTCTTTAATACGTGAGCAATGTTGGATACCACCTTCATTCTCACTCTGCATTAATTGTAGCAGTAGTAGTAGTAATAACAACAACAACAACAATAGCAACATCAACAATAATAACAATAGTAATAACAACAATAATGCCCTGAAACCCTAGTTGGTGTCCTTCATTGTAAGTTAGAACTACAATAAGTGACATCTGGTTTTTGTGTTTTTCCTGTTCTGGGTTTCCATGAGCTGTTTGTAAGTCTTACCAGGACAATAGCCTGAATCCTTGAGAGAAGAAATTGTCTTTCCTTGTTCTGAAGCAACCTCTCTGACTAATCCAAGGTCTCACCTAAAGTAGCCCTTGTCATATCTTTTGGATAGTTGAGAGTTGGTAAAAGGTAGTGAGAAGTGGAGGAACCTCTGAAAAAGTAACATGCTTCAGATCCAACACTGTGAGTGACTTCATGTGGTCTAGGGGTTTATCTTAGTAAGGTGCAGAGCCTGACAATGCTGTGTCACTACAAATTACACCATGGATGCCTCTGCTATCATTACTGCCTATAATTTTTGTCACAGCACAGCCTTATTGCTAATTTTTTCTTCTCCTTTTCTTGTATAGGCCCCTTTTTCTCTGCAGGCAAGTCAGGCAGTGAGCTTTTCAGTGATGACAGCAGGCCACAGTATTTACTGAAGGCAGCAGAGTTGTTGGTTTGGGGACACATGGGAAGACTGAAGGAAAAAGGAGGCCAGTCCCACTCTCTGCCTCAGCTTCACTCAGGCTGGAGTCTTGGAGGTTGAAGTTCCAGGGACTCTGAAGAAAGAAGGCATGAAGAAATCTGGAAGGGATTAAAAAAGTAAGTCTATATGGTCACTCAGCAGTATGAGAGTGTGTCTCACTCCAGATACTGAGGCCAAATGCATGGGAATTAAGTGCTAGTGTGATTGAGTTTGGGCTGGCAAAAGCTAGCCAGCCTTGACAGGAGCAGCCACAGAAACAACCAGCAGGGTCCTGCTGCACAGTGTGCCCGTGGCAGGGCAGCCTAGCACTCCTGCCAGCAAGAGGTGAAGGAACCAGAGCGTGTCACCACCAGGGCTGTTGACCCAGCACAGCCTCGTCCCTAGAGGCAAGTCCACTCCCACCGGCGACCCAGGAGTGCTCAGTCACTGTCTGTCAGGAGCTGGGAAGGATCGGGAGCTGGATACACGTGGAGCGATTTGAAGCATCTGGAACGCTGCTCTGGGTTCTTCAGAAGAGAAAACACCACTGCTAAAGTCAGTGTTGGGTCCATACACAACCTAGCTTTGGAAGAAATCCCAGCAGTTTTGCTGGTTGATCATTTCTTCAGGGCTTAGAGGTTTCATTTGCTTACTATAACTTTGATTTGCTCTGACTTCATATGGACAACAAAATCTGTTAAGTGTCACGTCTTGCAACCTATTTACTTGGTGGAGAGTCAGAAAAACAGTGCCATACAAACTTTGAGGATAAAAAAGGTTGCTTTTTAAATGAAACTGCTTTGATGGCCTGGTTATTATACACATTACTTGATTTTGGTATCGCCCTCCTTGAAACCTGAACACATGCTTTGAAATAATGGTGGAGATTCGGTCTTTTAAAATACCTGCTCTGAACTTTATTGACAACACAAATTCTCCATTCTCAGTTGAGTTCAGACTTTTGCAGTTGCTTTTCAATCACACTGGCAACTGCAGGAGCAGAATGGCATCCTGAAAATTAAAATCTCTGTAAGGCATTCCTTATCCTCCGTAACTTAAGAGAAAAGGCTGTAAACACTGCATCCTAAACTCGTTGTTGTGCTGGCTCAGAAAGTGTGAGCTGTGAAACCACTAATTTTCTTCTGTGGCACTGAGGACTAAATTTTACTCTGACACTGGAAAACAGGTACGACTCTGGATTTACATGAGGGAGGATAGACCTTTGTAGTTGAATGAAATGGGCAAGATGCTGGAAGAATTACTTTTGAGTGGAAGGGGATCAGCTTACCTTAATTCTGAAATGTGGGCAGAGACTAAAAGGTACACTGATCAATTCCTAATACTGCAGAATAATCTAAGAAGAGGCGATCTCCTCCTCATTTCTGTACTACAGAGAAAAGAAACAAATAAAGGCAGCTTCCAAGAACACTACTTTTTGCCTGAACTTTACCAATTGCTTAAAAAAACCCAAAAAAAACCCCCAAACCCCCCCCCCAAAAAAAAAAAAAAAAAAAAGGAGTATGGTGAGTTCATAAATACAAAGCAAAATTCTTTGGGAAAGAGGAAAGAACTGGAGTTATCAACACTGTTTTCTAGCTTCTGGATGTACTCAGACTGAGGTTCCTGGAACGCTTATGTTATGGTATTTCAGCAATCGAGTAATATCATCACAATGACGTGGCATGGCAGGCCTCTTATCACACAGAAGCTATGTGTGTTGTCTGCAGAACATGCTTATCATGCATCTCACAATAGGTGCTGGCAGAGGGGTGCCAGCTTCTCTGTCCTTAGGAGTAAAGCAATATTAATCCTACAGAAGGCCTTACATGAACCCTCCGAGTCAGTCAAGACTGGTTTTGCATGGAGTAGTTGCTGCTTGTTTTGACTTGTTTGGGTTTTGTTTTTAATTCATATTCCTGTTCCAACATGACTTGCAGAAGTTGCCTAGAAACCATCTCGCGTCAGCTCACTCATCCAGGACACACAGCTGCCCATATGCAGGCAAAGAGATAAGCTTAACTTCCTTAATTTTTAAAGAAATGCAATTAGCTCCTCTCTTCCTCCTGCCATGGATGTGATATCTGAGAACTTGCTTAAAAAACCCCCCAACCTCACTGAGGTAGAAAAGTCTGTCACATGTTACATGGGAAGTGTGAATGGAGGAGGTTGTCTTCAGGTGGTGGCAGAGTCAGAGCCACGATTGTCCCCACTAAAAGGTCCAGCAGGCTTGTAGGGGACCCTTCGCTGCTTCTGGTGCCACAAAACAGCCACAGACTTTGACACTTTTGCCTCTCAGCATGTAAAAATGCCAGTTATTTCCGCTGCTCTGTATTCTGTCCAAAACATCCTCTTGGCTGTCCCTACATCCTATAGTACTTGTGACCCACTGCTCTTGTGAAGCCAGTACGTGTTAGGAGGCCTGCAGTTTGATGGAGTTTCTTGTGTTCTTCCAGGATAAAATACTTTACATGTGATAAATCCAGAGGAGCTGATAGCACTAAGCACAAATCTGGTGGTGAAAACATCCTGTGCAAATAGAGCTTGGAAAATAAAGGGTTTGTCTGGGCACCAGCTGGCCTAAAAGAATTTGGATCTTGAATCAAATTCCAAAGGTTTTATTAAGCTCTCTGGGAAAATACAAAACCAGAAAAATAATTTTGGGTTGACCTGTAGCACTTTATTTGGAAAATATTTATTTTGGGGTGCCTAGCCTTTTCGCTTGTAACTTGGGATGCTTTTCAAATGAAAAAATGCCATCTCAGAAAGACGTGTTGAAAGGGATTAAATGCTTCTTAAGATGAAAATTAATGTTTCAACACTGGGGGGGAAAAAAAAGCAGCTCCCTTTGTGGGACTTGAAACAATTACATTTGGATTGAATTTCCCAATGCTTCTTGTCTTCCCAAAATTGCACTTTTTGGCAAGTATTGCTATGACTTGGCTGGGTTTAATGTGTATGCAGGTAGAGGTAGAGGTTTCAAGAACAAGAGTGAACACCTGCAAATAGGAGGACCTGTATTGCAACTTCCAAATGCAATTCCAAATGGAATTCATGCCAATTTTAACCTGTACCCCCTCACTCCTTCCTCTCTCTCCTGCTGCTCTTGCTTTTTTGATGGAGTGTTTTAACCTGTTCCCCATGCAATGAGCTTTCCCACCAGCACCTCCTGGGGCTGATGGATGTGCCTCGTGCTCCCACACCATCCAGCTCCAGGGGCCACACCAGGATGTGGTTTGCATACAGGAGGCTAGTGCAGAAAAAACTAAAATTGTGCTGCACTTGTGGTGCAGTGGAGATGTGCAGGGATGGAGGCCTGAGCTCCCCAGGGTCCATGCTTGCCATACCTGGGGGAAAGAAGTGGAGAGCTCCTCACTCACCACTCGGGCAGTGGAGGCAGGACCCTCCAAGCTGACAGAAGCTGGACAGCACATTCAAAGTAGCAAGTGGTTAAAAAAGTGTAAATGCCTGTTGACCAGCTGACTGGCCTTCAGGTTTTAAGCCAGCTTCTGTGCTTGCCAGGCAGTAGTCTGGATCGATTAGCACCAGGATGGCATGCAAATCTTTCATTTAGAATTGCTGGCTGAGATGGCATGACTGAGGATTTCTGAAAGCCTTGGCAGCTTGAGTGGTCTGGAGCAGTAAGGGCGAGTGCTTGGTTGTGCTGCAGATCATTTATCTGAGTTCTGATCCTATTTCCCCAAGCATTTTATCAGGTGTCAGGGTCAGGAGGAATGGGGACTAAGATAACTTTAATTGTTAGATTTTAGTTTTTATCTGTGACTCAGAAACCATAGGTAGATTTTGATCACTGCAGGGTAACAGTGTTCACTTGGTTCTCCAGGTGCACCCAAAATGCAAAAGAGTGGCTCTCACCAGTTCCAGAGCTTGTGGGCAGCCCTTCATGAGGATGGTAGAGAAAGTCTTTCTCCATGAATGCTTTAGGGAACATGTTGTACTGGACTCTGAAAGGTAAGGGGTCATCTGTTTATACCTTCCTCTCCTCTGAGATTGATAATGAGATATATGAGTACATGACAGAGGCCTTTGAGCTTTCATTTGTGGCTACTGACTGTTCCCACCTTTCACAGGGTAACGTGAGCTCCGGAGAGACACATGGAATTTGCAAGCATGGTAGAGGTCAGACAGCAAGACATTGCTGTTTGGAAGAGGGATGCTATATCTCCTTAGAGATTTAAATGCACATTGCTCCTGAAAAGCCATTATGTAAGTCTTGAATACTGAAATAAGGAAATAATTATAATAAAGCCAATAATTTCCTGGAAATAAGGGTGCATTGTGGACCTTTATCTGAAATTGTGCAGAATATCATTGTTCTGGCGATGTAACAGACTGAAGACAGCTTCTAATTGCAGTGCCAGTGGCACTGCTACAACTGAATAAAAGGTCAGCTCTTCTGAGCTCAAGGAATCCAGAGTTCTTTAAGATGGAGTGTTTATTTCAGCAATTCAAGGATGAAAAGCAGTCTAGGGAACATTTGAAAGAAATCTTTCTGTGTTGCTGCAAAAATGATACAGATTAAACCTATTGAAAAAAATCCTAACTTTACCCTGCAAAAGAAATTTAAATTTTTAAGTAAAAAACTTATCTGGAGCAGTAGGTGATCAAGTCCCCTCTTGTATGGTTGTGTGGCTCAACATAAACACATGATGTCGTGTTCTCCCTCTATTGCTGCTGTAGAAAATTTTGGAAGCTCATTTAGACTAGGTGCAAGTGGAGCTAATAATCCACAAGGGAGTCAGAGTGCTCTTGGGTTGTCACAGTGCTCTGGCCACAGGCCATGGCACATTACCATCCAGTGTTGCCAAGGCAGCATTGCTGGTGGTTGCTGGGCACAAACTCTTGGGCAGCTGTGGAAATGACTGATCAGCTGGGTGGACCCTGCCAGTAATCTATAACCTTGTTAGATTTATGTACACCTTTATATATCATTACCAGCTTATCTTAGTTACAAGCTGATGCCTTCAGTCTGGGAACACAAGGGTTTCCTTTTTAACTGTACAGGAATGTTGAACAGAAGACTGGCAGAAGGTTAAGCATCATAGAGACAAAGACTTTATTTTTAACACAAAGCATTGTTGTAAATCTCCTGAAAATTCACTTGACACTCAACGTGCCACAGGTTTTCAGAAGTGTGAATGCATTAATCACAGGTAAGGAGATGGAGTTGCAGTTTACAGTAGAAGGAGGGAACTGGTATCTGAAGATCAAAGCGTGGCTCGTGCTTCCCCAGTACAAACAGCAGTCCCTTATGGCTGTTTTCTCTGTGGTTTCAGTTCCCTTCCAGTTATGTCTTCCTATCTGTCCTTGGTTATACAGGCTATGTGAAGAGTCTCCTGTAGAAATTAATCAAGTTTACAAGGCAGAGTTGAACCCTGGTTGAACAAATTTTCCTTGGCAAGAGCCAATAAATGGAAGAGCCACAAAACTAAGATTGGAAGCTAACTGCTATCCCTGGAATTTGTCACTCTGCTTTTTTAGAAGGAAAATGCATTATATTCCAGAAATATAGCAAAACAAGTGCTGTTTTTTTATAGTGCTGTGGTATATTTGTATATTTGATTCTGGCCTTTGCTGCTGAATCTCTGAATGCTGGGGCTATTAGGTCATGCTGTTATAGTTTCTAAATAAGCAATCAGCTAATTAAGTTCTTTGGTAAAAATTCACATGTCTTTTGCTGTGTCTCACAGCTTCCCCTACAGCAGTAGTTAAAAGCTGTAGTTGCTTTATTCTCCTGTTTTGTTTGCATGGAGCACTCTAGTTACTATCAAAGGAGCAAAGTTCAGAGAGATCACAGTGCAAAACTCAAGAGCTAAAAATAAAGAACAGGTTAAATGCTCAACACAAAATTGGGCACAATAACCACTGAAGTCAAATGCAGCTCAGCTCCAGTTCTTGCCCGTGTCTGCCCGCAGGAACTCTTGTATCAGGCTTAGTGGCCATAAATTGTACAGTCAAATTTGAATTTAATAAACCTTCAGGAACACGTTTCACAAAACTCTGACTAAACACATCCTCCCATGCTGTTTCGGCAGCTGTTTCCTGTGTCTCCCAACCCTACAAAAGCAACCTGAGTAACCTGGCTGCTTGGACTCAGCAACTTAGCCATAAATCCCTAGCTGTCATTCCTGTGCTGAAAGCTGTCATGGGGCTGCTGGAGGAAAAATTATCCCCAGCTTCAGCCTTGCCTTCAGTCTAGACATATTCTCCTTACCTGGCATGTTGTGGAAGTGAGAAGGTATTCTGGAGTGTTCACTGATGCTCCATCTGGGAATCATGATAAACAGAAAATATTTGACAACTGAAACCCAGCTTACAGCCCCTAAGTACTGCACCAGAGCAGCTCAGCACCTGCAGCCTCAGAAGCTGGGCTGGAAGAGAAGTCAATATTTTCATACACTATGTAAGGTTGTTAGCAGCCTCCTCATTACAGGAGATAGTTTAGGTAGTGAAATAATATGCAGGAATCCAGGCTCTAACGAAGAGTGTGACAGATCCATGGATGGGATAAACTGGGGTGGATAAATTGTAGCTACAGCGTCTGGAAGCAGAGGAGGAAATAACAAATGTACGGCCATGGACTGAAGTGAGGTCTGTACTTAGATGAAACATATTCCTTAGCAATATCAGGGCTGCTGTTGTGGACTCTAAATGGGTTCCTGTGATGAGCCCGATCTTTGATGGTATTGGATTAATATCACTGCTCATTCCAGCTTATTATGTGTCCTGCAGTACCTGTCATGTCTCTCTGCCATCTACTGCAAGTAATGACTCCAGCAATTATGAAGGCTTTGTACGCCTGCAGATCAGAAATACTATCTCACAAAGGGCAGCCTTTCCTCATCTCAGCACTGCAGATTCTTCCTCCACATAGTGATTTGGCCCTTTTCGTCTCCCTTTTCCTCTGCACCCGCTAGTTTGCGAAACAGCAGAAGCTTTACAGAAAAAGAGAGAAAAAAAAGAGACAGCTTCATCTCCTCTACTTCCCATTTTTCTACCCAACCCTCCTCTTTCTCTCTGGAGACAGAAGAGTTTGGTATCAAACATGCAAGTTCCGCTTCACCCAGGGTCTGATCAAAAATACACTAAAATCAATGGAAAAATTCCTGTGGATTTTGCTGCTCTCTAGATTATTTCCAGCCCCCCTCTGGCTATGGCCCTTTGACTGTACGGGCATGCAGGACGGCTGTGGGAGCTCAGAGGGGAGGATTTTCAGCAAAGCAGCCCACAAAAGGGAGTCTTGTATCCCTTTGCAAAGCATGAGGCTCTTGAGGTTTCCACTTGGTCCAAATCTGCAATTCATCTGCTTTCCCATGCTCTACTCACACTGTAACCCACCACCAGCCAGGCACTGTGCTGAGTGCAAGGCAGTGGAGAAGAAGTTTTTCCTTGCTGCTGCTTTTTCCTCTCATCTTTGGTTGTTGCTCCCTGGTCCCCCTCAACCCTCCTTGCCTCGAGCCTGCCCATCCCAGAGCACCAGTGATCCACTGCCTCACTTGCAGCACATCCTCCATCTCTGCTGACACCTGAGATGGCTGTTGGGTTACTGCTTCCTAATGTGATTGTGAAATCCAAATCACAGCTTGTTTTGCCATCCTGGCCAGCTGCACCTCCCATTGTCCCTGAAGTAGTGCCACTTTGTTTACTGCATCGTCACAAAATGATGCTGAAACCAGACGTGGAAACAGAACAACTAGGGCACATGGGAATGGTCTGCTCAGAAAGAAAGTATTGGAGGTAATGCTTTGCATTTGACACAGATGGCTTTGGCATGGGAGCTTTGGTTTGGCAAAAATATGGAAATAATAATAGCATTTTTGATCTTCAAAGGGCTCTTCATTCGCTAACTAAGGAGTGCAATGTTCGGCTTTACAAATTGGTCATACTCTGAAAATACATTTGGTAGCAAAGACAAAGGGTCAAGCTTTCTGCTACTGTAATGCCTTTCAAATGTTGGTGCCAATTTCGTGGTGTGAAAATTAAGAACCAAAGTCCATTGTAAGGGTACAACGTCCTGTTTAGTCAATGAGAATTTCATGCCCGTTAATGAGAGCAGAATCAGATCCTAATTAATTTCAGGCTTGATGCATATATTCTTCCATTTTAATTCTTCCATTACACGATTACTGGCAACATCTGCCCTCACATGTGAACAGACTTGAGCTTTGAAATACATGAATTGGATATTGGTCCTAATATGAGACTTAATATTTCTCACGGTTTCTGTGGGATCCTTTGCCTAGAGAGAGAGAAAGAGCCAGAAGTAACCAGCTAGTGTCAGCTGTACAATGCACAACAAGTGTGTGTTTATGTGCACACCCCCCAACACACACACAGGCTCAGCTGTAGCTTTGCAGATGCCCTAGGATACCCAGGAATTAACCTGGGATGTCAAGTCCTTGGTGTGTCCATGGAGTCAGGAGTCTAAAAAGCAAGCTGCACCAGCTCTGCTGCTGATGTGTAGATGATGTGGCCGTGTCTCTACTCATCCCAGCCAGGATTATAAGTGTCCCACCCCACACACAGCGGGGAAAGGGCTGGGGCTTTCTCCAGGAGCAAGATCTGAGTCCCAACCTTGCATCAAAGTAGTTTTAAAGCAAAAAAAAATTATTCAGGATTGAATAATTCATCTCTGCAAAGCACAGGGTCCCTGCTTGGAATCATCAGAGCAAGGTAAAGGCTGGATTGTGGCAAGCAGGTCCTAGATCAGCTGCATTTAAAAGCTGCAGACACCGATTCCCAATTCTCTTGGGTGAGAGACAGATCAGCGTTGTGTTTGTGTTTTCAAGATTAAGTATCTCAAATCATAAATGTCAATAGAATTATGAAGTACATTGAAAGCTTCCAAGTTCTTTAAAATTAAATAACAAACCTGTAATGCAGCCAAGCAGAGTATTGCTCAGATCCATTCGACCCTTACAGGAGGCAAAGGAGGCTTTCAATTTCTTTGTTCAATCACTTCATTAAATTCCAATTCCTCTTAAAAACTTGGCAGTCCTAATTTTCTCCCACTTACTTCTGATACAAGTCCCCTTTGTCTGCGCTCAGATTTCTCATACTTTCTATGCTTATTCACCTTCCTATATGCCCAAGCCTCACCAAGCCTCAAGGCAGTGCTCTAGTAAGGACAGTTAAAGGCATTTTTGCTAGAAATTTACTTGTCCTCTGTAGCTACTGCGTTAGGCTGTGATGTGTCTGAGTGCAAGCAAGAGAAATGCTGCTCCAGCTTTTTGTGGGGTTTGTGATGGGAAGTGTGCTGCATGCTGTTAGGCAGCGATGCCTTTGGGAGAAATGAAAGTGTATTGGCCAGCCCTCATCCTCAGCCATATACCCCCTTTAATGTGGAAACAACCCGGACTGAGAGTCAGGGCAGTCATGTCAGTGGAGTTACATGATAAAGACAAAAGTTCTGACCTCAAGAACATCATTATTGCACAAGAGGCAAAGCAGGGCTGAGCCAAGAAATGGCCTGTAAAATCCCAACACTGCTACCTGGCAAATGTCCCTGACACCCTGGTCAGGCACCTGTAATGTGGTTTTAGCCTGTGAGAAACACCACTGCAAGGGTCCATGGGCTCTCTAGTACCTGGATGTAGCTCTAGCCCATGGCAGGTACATTTTTTCCTGTATGTTTCCCTCTGAGGAGAGGATTGGTACCACCATAATCAGTGGTATCAGGGAAATACAACCAGCAGGCTGCTGCTCAGTCTGAGCTTGCACTTTCATGCTTGGGGTTCATTAGCTTTCCTCTCCCAGGTACTCAGGGACAGGCAACAGCAGAAGATGCTATAGGATAGAGCCACAAGAAATAAACCATAAGTCCCAATGGATGCCATTTTTTCTCTTTCTAAAAGAAGTTCTATTCACTGCTGAAGTTGCTTTATACTTTGACTTGCACTTACAGCAGCCAGAAGAAGTAGTGGGCTTTACAGCCTCTGATGTTTTCTCATTTCTGCTGGGCCATCCCACCATCACAACTATGGTGCCTGGGCTTATTTTCTTTTATAATCTCTTTCTAGGCTCTTGCTGATATTTCCTGTCTTGGGGGATCTTGCTTAGGCTGAATGGATTACTCAAATATTCTTGGTCCAGCTCCAATTCCAGCTTTAATTTATCTCTAGCTGTTAGGGTTTCTGACTGGAAAAAGCTGCCCTATAGATTAGTGAATTCTTAGTGAATGAGGCCCAGGAGCTGACATGCAGCAAATGAGTTGGGATCCCTATGGGCAAGGCTCACCATTAATACTGTTGCAGAAAGAGCTTGCCCACAGCATCGGCCTGAAGGGCTCTTACCACCAGCAGGGATGGTCCTCTCAGGAGCAGAGACCCATTCAGTCCATTCCCTGGATCAAGCGAGAGGGTCTAAGTTGTACAGCCCTGTCCCCATGGGCTTCCACACCACCGTCCCCATCTCCATGGGGAAGAAAGGGTCAGTGCTGCACCTTGCTTTGGGCACTGTTAATGAAGGAAAATCAGATGTGGAAAGAGGAAGGTTTCAAATCCTCAGCATGCAAGGTAAGTGAAGACCTCATGTCTGCAGTACAAGGGAGTTTTTGGTCCTGGTGCTGGGTGCTCACATCCTTTGCTATGCCAACCCTTGTTGCTTCAGCTCTGGGTACAATTCCTAGGCAAAGACACACATGAATGGTCTGTAGAAATTGGCGTGGGGGCATATACTACTCCGACAGAAATCACAATATAAATTGTGATTTGTGATTTTGTGATTTGTGCTGAGCTTACAGGTCTCTCAGTTAAGACAAACATTACTAATGGCTTAGGACAGCAGTTTTGCAATGGCCAGTGAACTCAGATACCTTGGAAAGGCTGGACATGAGGCTGACTTGGCAAACTGCTGCCAGGACCAGTGCTTGAGGCATGGGCTTTGTTCTGTTTATGTCTTGACATGGTACCTGGCTTTCAGTAGCTCAGTGCAAGATGCAGACCACTCAAAGTTTGTCTGTGCAAATCCCAAATGTTTTTCAAAAACGAAAGCTCCACGACTTGGACACATCCCAAGATGAACCTGTGGTTCCTACCAAACCTTTCACCTCTCCTCATCTGCCCTCACATCTGTGATAATTAAGTTTAATTGTTTGCCAGTGCCAGACAGAAGTTAAATAGGACATCAAGGGCTCAACATACTCCTGAAACTCTTAAAACTCTATTCCACCATGCTGTAGGAAAACAGATTTTGTCTATTACGTGTGGCCAACAACATACATTCCAGTAGCCTAAATTTACCCAGCAGGGGCCAATAGTGTATGTAAATCTACCCGAGTCACCGCAGGATTTCTGAGAGGTGATGCTTTAGTTCTCTTAGCACGTCTAGAAAAAGACCTTGTGATTCCCCTGCAGGGAGATTGTGTACAAGCCACGCTAACTGCTGAAAGAAGTGGTCCCAGGACTGTTCCAACTGGCTGATCTAGTGACATGAAAGCGTTGTTGTTTACACACTCTGGAGAGCTTCAGGATGCAGGGAAGATGGATGGTTATTCTTCTTGTGCCTGCCTAAACAATATATTTGATCCTGTCACTTGCCCTGTGTGAACTGCCTTCTTTAGAAGTCAGTATTAATGATGCAGATCAAATCTAGATGCTGTCACTTATCCCACTTGCTCCAACAGCCTTTGTCAAAAGAAAAAACTAGTCTTTTTGACCTTAAAAAGTGGAGGCGATGTTACTTTTGTAAAACTGTTAGGGGAGGTTCTAAGGACTAGAAAAGTGCTTCTTTGGAAGCATGTATTAGCAAATGCTACTTGATCACAGGGACACTTGTATCCTTGGAAGGAGATGTAGAAAACAGACTTGTCATCAGCTTATATTCCTCACATATTGGCATCATTTGTTCTCACAGTAAACCTGGCTCTATGGTCTTTAAAGACCCTTTAAAAAAACACTGCTTGGCTATGCAATGAGTGTATATGTAACAGGTAGTGCTCAAGGTCCATTACCACCTTCCCCCTCTTCATCCCACAGTCTAGCCCTACATCATTGCTACCCACATGAATCATCTCTTCATCAGACTCTCTCAGCTGGAGCTGACACAGAGATTTGAATTAAGCATCCAGCTCCTCAGGTGTGTAGGCTGCCCACCACATCTGTTTAGCCAGGTGTCAAGTATCTCTCTAGTGCCAGACCAAGCATCTGCTTAGTGCGGCGTCCTGCTTCCAGCAGTGGCCAGATGTGGGTGCCTGAGGAAGCCTTTGAGCATGTCAAGCATGCATTTCCTGAGAGTGCTCCTTGCCTTCAACTATCTTCAGGGATTTCCTCAATCAAACGTGCTTTCTATGTATTAGTAACACCCAAGTTAATTCTCTTCCACAAACTTGCCTGCTCTCTTCTTAAATCCCTGTTTCAGCTGTTGACCTTGATGATTTATTTCAGCTGTTTGTCTAAATTTTTTACTCCTCTCCTCTCCTCTCCTCTCCTCTCCTCTCCTCTCCCCAGCTGTCATAACTTTTTTCCCCCACATCCTTGCCATCAGTTGTTACTGCTGTGTAACTTTACAATACCTGTGTAACTTTGAATTGTGCAGTGATTAAAGATCCAGCAAATTTAAAAAAAATCTTTTTAATAGTAGTATGTTCTCAATTTTTTTTTTTTAATTATTAAGTTGGAGAGTTTACACGTTTGAGTTTGGAAGTAGTCAAACAATCTGTTTAAAGTGGATAAAAAAGGTCAATGTGATAACTTCCCTTAGGGTGGGGAAATGCTGGGACAGTGAATTGTGCTTGGGAGTGTTAACCTTTTCATCTCAACAGCAATGGGAACAGTTTGCTCTCAGTCTGCTTGGCTTGCTAAATGTTCAAATTCTCCATGAAGAGTGGAGTTGCCTAAATTTACAAACAACTTTGGCTACCCTGAAACAGCAGTTTTATTTATTTTTTTTTTAGTTTCCAGCACATAAATGATTCACCTGCCAAAAATACCATTAGCATCTATCACAACACAACCAGTGTCTCCTGGGTGTCTTGGAGCTTACAGCAGACCTGGTAGTTTTACAGTGGAGGAGGTGGTGGATAATACATTTGTCCAGGCATGGTGTGCTTCCTACCAGGACATTGCTGATTGAGGTTGGGCTGCCTCCTTCTGCTTAGACCAGAGGGAATTAACTCTTCCTTTTCATGCAGGAACCTGGAATCCACCACTCTCCACAGAGCTAATAATAGCAAGTGGACACAGCGTGGAAACAATTGGGAGGCTGAAATTTGTTTGCCTGGAGTACTTGCCAGGAGGGGTTAGCTATGAATAGAGGTCTGTGTAAAAACGAGCCCTGCTTGCAAACAAACTGTCAATGCTGAAGGCTGAAATATCTAAAATGATTTGTAACAAATAACTTTACTATGAGCCTCTGTCTAACTCTTGCACAGAGGGGAGTCACTCCTTTCCAGAGTAAACAGAGCAGCCCAGTGCACTCAGGGGTTACCAGGCTGGAAGAATGCAGTACATTTTCTGTGAGTATTTGCTCTGACTTAAAAGCATGCTTGTCTTATCTGTGTTGACACCTCTCCTGCGATCATGAGCTGTGAAGACTCAAAGCAGTCAAGATCTACTCCTCCGAGTATCTATCAAAAGCAAAATTAAACCTCATTATTTGCAAATGGAATAATAGGTTTTAACATCGGATCCTGTTTTTAGGAAGCCCTACCAGGTCTCTGGAACAAAGGCTATGAAGTGAGCCAGACATGGGCGTGCCAGTCTTTTGTAAATAAAAACATGCATGTACATAAGTGCGTCTAACAAGTACTCAGACAGAATTAACTGTAAGATCCATATCTTGCCAACAAATCTGTCAGGCAGATTAAGTTTGTCTTTTTTTTTTTTTTTTTTTTTTTTTTTTTTTTTTTTTTTTTTTTTTTAAGTAGCAATGCCTCAGGCAAAAGTCTGTGTGGCCCAGAGAGGAAAATCTGAAAATGGTCTATGCAAAACTTGTAGTCAGGCTTATCTGCCCCTTGTTCCTAAGCAGCAAAAGCCACCACTTTTGCAAAACCTTCTCCTGATTGTTAAATTTGTGCTCATCCAGACAGGTAACTAACTCTGCCATGGCACTTGGGTGGGCAGCTGCTACCCCAGAGGATATTTGCAAAAGAAACTGTTGGCAGTCCTCCCCTAAAAGCGGGAAAAATACCTGTATCTTCATACAAATCTGGGAGGGTGCAATCTGCCAGAGGCTGAGGCATGATGAGTGCCTAGTCTGGTCAGGTAACATGTTTCTGGGCAATGTTACCCTCTCTTTAAGCATGCAGAGCTGGGGGAAGCTCATTCCTTCATTGCCTGCTAACCCAGTAAATTGATTTGAGAGGACATATCTAATGGTTGGTCCATTTGGAAAGGTTTAGGAAGACAACAGCAGTAACTGTTGCTGCGTATTTGTGTCCAGTGTAACTCTGCTGCCTCTTCCCAAACCTCCCAGTAGCCTCACCAGAGCAAAACCATTGATATGATTGCTTGGGTACCCTACCTCCATGACTCAGATGATGGGTGTAGTGCTGTTCTGCCTGGGAGATGTCTTATCTCTCTGCTCTGTAGTTTGCTGTCTGGCTTGCACAGCCTTCGTGGCTTCCCTGCTCCCAGCAGTGCCCTGCATGCTGGTGGTGGCCAAAAACCTACCTTGTGTGTGTCCATGTACGTGTGTGAATCAACATCCTGACACGTACAAACTGGAAAAGAGGGCTCCTGCAGTTGTGGAGTCCATGGATCTGAAGTTAAGAAATGCTGTTAAGTGGCTGTTCACATCCAGGTTCTGCTCCCATTTGCCTCCATCATGGTCAAAAAATCAGGCAGGGCTTCTGTGGAAAAATACAGCATTTCATTGCATGTGTGTATGTGGAAGAAAAAGTGTTGTGAAAAAGTTGATGTTTGTCAAGTCCCAAGTGTTCATAACCTTCTTGACATTCCTGCAGGGGAAGTGTTTTTGTGTGCAGTTTCCCAATGGCAAACAATATCCCTCAAGCCTGGCCCAAGAATAGCTGCCATGACAAAGTCCTTGTTTCTCAGCTTCTATTCTTTGCTTTTGTCTTCCTCCCCCTTGCTTTCTCCTTCCCTCAGTCCCCAGCATCTGCAGTGCAGTATGTGGCACCGGTGTTCAAGAAGCATTGGTTCCCAGCATCTCTAAAAGAGGGCACTGGTTTGCTGTGGGGTGCTTTGGCTCAGTGCTAGAAGGTTTCTGTGGCAAACTCAAGTGAGCAGAGGGAAGAGAAGTAAGGGAAGGAATGAGGGGGAGCAAAAGTTATTCATTTTTAGTGCTTTATCTACAGACAAAATTGGGATAGCAGTTCGCAAATCTAGGAAAAGGCATGGCTTTAGCCTGAGGGCTCTTACCTGCTGCACTTGAGATCTGCTGCAAATAATAGTCATCTCCAAGCATTTCAGGAAACCTTCAGCATTTGTTTATCATGCAAAATGTTAGGCAGGCAAAACACAGGAGTAACAGCCTGAATGATCATGCCTCAAACTGCTTTTTAAGCCTGTTTCTGAACCAGTGTTTATGTGCTCTGAGCAAGTGCTGTCCTCCCCACTTTACTTTGGCTGGCTTATCAGCATCTGGGGATCCTACCTGCTACTTGCAGGCCATAGATTTCTAATTTGGTGGTCCCAATGATATATGTCCATGTTTCCTGCTCCATGGAATGGCACAATACGATTGCTATCAGGGCAGGAAGTTTTTTTGGAAGTCAGTGCTGGCTTGGCATGACTTAGCACCAGGGTAGTAAAGGAAACCTGCTGACTAAAAAAGGCCTCAGGTCACTGCCTGTCTCCAGCTGGGGTAAGGTGAGTAGGAAAGGTCAGCACTGGTGATGACTGGTGAACCACCTCAAGGAGATGGGAGGATGCATAAAATAGCGTGGTGAGCCTGATGCAGGAGGGTTGGGAAGCTGTTCTGGAGGATCTTGGGAGCAGGACAAATTCCTTTTTGTTCAGTGGCAGATGGTATCAGGAAAAGGCTTTTGCAGAGCCTAGAATGGAGCCTGGGGACACAGAGAGATGAAGTAAACAAAGCACATGGGTGGCTGTTGTTCCAAGCCAGAACAGCATCTGGACCTCCTCCTTTCCTCACTCTCATCTCGCAGCTTCCACTGCTCTTTGTCCGTGATGTTTCTTTTTCCACCGGGTGGTCCACAGCAGGCTCCATTAGCACCCAAATGCATCCTTTTGATTGTAGTTCTTCTTTTAAAGGCTGTATCCAGGAAAGCCTGTGAAAATGCCTTATCACAAGGATGCAGGTAGCACATATCTGTGTAGAAAGGGGATACAGGTGAGAAGAAACTCCACCATGAGACATCAGAAGATCAAGGCTGTCAGAAAAAATAGTGGCATGGAAATTACTGTATTAGGGAAGTTTGGTGTCCTCTCCAGTCCAGTGTTTTATCTGATGTGAAATGCTCATGGAAACAAGTGAAAAGCCCTTGCAAAAGGTAAATAGAGATGCTTCTACATGTCCATTATTTACATCAGTCTAATCATGGGACATGGGGCTTTTATTGCACCTGAAACGCTCTTGGTCTTTAGTTGTGCATATGAAGATTTTGTGATATGAGCCATGGAAGATATTTCCCACCCTACTCTTTCTTCAGAAAAAATGCCCCAAGCACATTCAGCATTTCCCAGTATTTCATAGAATCATTTCATAGACTTGCAGAATCATTTAGGTAGGAAAAGCTCCAAGATTATTGAGTCTGTCCATTTCTGAGGGGTTTTGTATAGATGGAAATGAATGCTGCACAGGAAGGTAAATTGCCACTCTGTTCTAATGCCCTGTGTCATCCTTTTCATGATCCCTAGGAGGAGTTGGTCCTCAAAACTAAGCACTCTGTAAGGTGACAAGCACTGGATCCCTTCACCTGAGTACTTTCCATCTGCACTGCTGACTCTTAGCTAAACCATGGATTTGGCTCAAAGTTTCCAAGTTCCAAAAGCTGGCTTTGGGATTACTACAGGCAAATGAGTCTGTAGCACAATCACACCAGTTCCTCCAGATCCTAGGAGCAAGAATGTGGGCCTGGGCAAGGGCAGTGAGTGCTTAAGCATGGCTCAGAGCTTGACCTGTGTGCATATGGGGCTGCAGACATCAAGTGGAAATAGTGAGCCTAGAGCTGAAAAGATGTACAGGGTGGGTCCAGGTGTACGCTGTGCACAGATGCATGCAACACACAGGACCTAGGGCAGAGCAACAAACCTTTATTTCCACACTGATTCTGTCTGCCAAGACCCCCTAGAAGCAGACCTTAACTCTTGTCTTACTGCCCCATAGCCTATGAACCACAGTAAACCTCTCCTTGCTCTTCTCAGGACGTGGTTCATGTCCATTTTGAGCCATGTGGGATTCCAGCTTCTTTCTAGACATATAATCTCATCCAATTATATCCATTTTTCCCCATCCTTTCACTGACAGACAGTCTCCACTTTTACATCTTGAATTCCAGCTGCCTGGAAAACAATCAGCAAATAAACCTTGGAGGAAACATTAAGGAAAAAAACCCCAGCCTGCGTCTAACAATTGGGCTTGCTGCCTACAGACAGGTGCAGGCTGCACGTGAACAGCAACAATTCACTCAGCAGTGCTTTTGAAAGCAAGGAGCTGATGGCACTGGGAAGGCTGAGTGATGTGATGGGTCTGGGGCCAGGGAAGCACTGTGTGTGTATGCCAAGTAGATGGCTGAATTTTAGATGCTGCTGCTAATTTTAGTTCAGTGTGATTTGCTTCACTGAGCTCTCCTGGTGCTTTGAATGCTGTCATTCAGGCTAATCATAATTCTTTAAAAGGCTTAGAACTCCTTAGAATACCCAAAAATCTGATCTGAGCTTTTCTTTTTCTTTAAGATGCTGTTTTCCTGTGTGTTTTGACTTTATCAGGAATGCGTGTTAGACCAATACCAGTAATCATGAACCTGCTGTTCCATATTCTCTCCTCCTCGTGATATTCCTTAACCTATTTTACATATAAAACATTTCATAGTATGCAGCCAAGTGTTTAAGCATTCAATTCCCTTCCTTCACCGGCCCCTCCTGTTCCTGCAGTTGGTTGCAGATCACTGCCTGGAAGTGAGCAGAGAGAGCAGGCAGCAAGGTGAGTTTTGTTCCTGTGAGAATAACCTCTTTCAAGTAATTTTTTTTCCAAGGTGACCAGTGTGCACTGATACCGTATTTCAGCAGAAAGCGTGGCAATTTCTTACAGCGCAGTCATCTGACCCTACCCTCAAACAAAGCTGGGCTCTGGTCCCCAGGCAGGATTTCTGCAGAGAGAGAGGGACAGGCACAAATCCTCTTTAAATCTTGTAACTTTCTCCTGTGTTAGTTTGCTGGGCTCAGCTTCCCGTGTGTTTGCAGAAGGGAGATGGTCTGCATGAAAATTGCTCAGGTGTAGAAATGAGAAGGTGGTTAAAATGCAATTCAAAAATAGACCCAGGCTAATAGAGTTTCATTTAATCACCCAGTTGCCATTCAAGATCAAGTTTGTGTAGGTTATGATGAAATGTGGTTTCCAACAAACAAGTTTTCAGCGCTTCGCATAATGAAAATTGGCACTTTGCAGCAATTTCTGAACAGGTGCAACTGCAGCTGCCATGAGAAGGCTGAGACCATCTGTTCCTCCCAGAAGATGCTGGCCCCTTCCCATGGCCCTCCTCATCCCCAGCCCCACTGCGTGCACCTGGAAGCATCCATGGGCATGGGGCAGGCACTGAGGAGGTTCATCACACCGCAGTGGTCAGAGGCAGAAATGGTGCCACGAACCTGGGGCTGTGGTTGCATGATTCCCATGTGTTCCTGGGATCTCTTACTTAAAAATCATGTGTTTTAAGTAGGAGTCGATGTACAACAGTGGCAAGAAATCTGTGTTGGCAGTCTTCTCTGCTTGCCCTGTGTCCATTCAAAGCTGACTACTTTGCTTTGTGTTTCTGGATTCAGACTATCAGGCTCCACAAGATTTCCTCAATTCAGATTTACATCAGAGTCATACCTAGAGGAGGCCATGCCATATTAATTTTTTTTTGCTTTCTAGCAATACCTGCTCAGCATAGTGTAATCAGGGTGTCAGGAGTGCTGGACTCCTCAGGACAGGAAAGACTTGGACCTGTTGGAACGAATCCAGAAGAGGGCCACGGGAATGATCAGAGGGCTGGAGCACATCTCCTATGAGGACAGGCTGACAGAGTTGGGATTGCTCAGTCTGGACAAGAGAAGGACCTGGGGAGACCTTATAGCAGCCCTCCAGTACCTGAGGGAGTGCTTTCTGATAAGAAAGATGGGGATAAACTTTTTCACTTGGACCAGCAGCAATAGAACAAGGGGTAATGGTTTTAATCTAATGGAAGGTAGATTCAGACTATATATAAGGAAGAGTTTAATACAACGACGGTGGTAAAACAGTGGCACAGATTCCCCAGAAAATGGTGGATGCCCTACCCCTGGAAACATCCAAGGTCAGGTTGAACAGGATTTGCCTCTCCTCATAGATGTATTTCTAGCTTGTATTAGCATCCAAGTTTTAAGTAAAATTGCCTGGAGATCAGGTGCACAAAGCTGGTACAATTTTTATGCAAATATGAGCCCTAGCCATCAAACTTTAATAACCGCAAATTTCAAGACTGGCTCATTCATCAAAAAAAAAAAAAAAAAAAAGGCCTTGTGGTAGAGCTCTCCCTTTACTTATGAGTCTCCACATGATGCAAATTTGTCTTTCAACCTGGACAGAATCACTGCTTGTGTCAGCTGGGCTCCTGCCCATGTGAAGGTAGAGGGAGAGGAAGGTGAGGAACCAGCATGTAGTGCAGCAAGTGGAGGTTTTGTGCAATTCCTTTGTTAATGGTGTTTCTGGGAGCTGGTCCAGGGCCATTTCATAGCATCAGTATAATTTTAGTGTTTTTTTCTTAGGTTGAATTTTGATCCATGGGGCTTTATCTTTAGAAACAGCCATTTCCCAGAGCAGTGTCCCCATCCTCATAACGAAAGGCTCTGCAGCACATCCTTTGGTTCTCTAAAACCTGGCACTCTTCACACCTAAAGAATTTCCTAGCTGATTGATGGCAACTCATTTAATGCAGTGTGTAGGTGTAAAACGATGAATATATCAAGCTGTGGAACAATATCTTTTTTCTCCTCGGGTGTGCTTATTGTGCGTCGTTTTTACCTAAAATGGAGGGTGCAAACTCATTTTATCACCTGTTTGCAAAAACTCATTACTGGAGGCTAAAAAATTTACAGGCAGAACACCCTAAATCTGATGTCTTGACACACAGTATTTGTATTGTTTGCTTTACAGCCCTCACAGAGGCACAGGGAAAGCAGAGTCCTCTCTGGCCAGGCACAGGTACACTGTCAAGGTATGGATAGAAAATAAATCAGTGTGAGCTGCAGGTGGGTTGGCAGCTCCAGAGGACCTGCCTACCTGCATCCTGCCACTAATGCTACGTAGGAGGCTGATGATCATTTTTTAATCAAAAGATGGTAGAAGAAGATGGTCAGAGAGAGGCTGCATGATCCAAAGATGACTGTGGCAGACAGCAGAAGCTAAAAGATACCAGAAGAGATGCAGGGGTGGTATGGCTTTAGTGCTGACCTTGGCTCTGTCCAAGGATGGATTCTCTGTCTTGCAAGCTATGAAAGTAACTTCTTACTTGCTTTTCAGCAGTTTATGGGCCAAATGTATATCTGCTGTAATCAGCTTTGGCTTCTTGGGCATAAATTTGAAAGAGGTTTCAAGCTATTTTTCTCTTCTGTCATATTGCTTGTAAGAACAACCACAGATTTGGATCCTTATGATTGTGGAGTCTGAAGGAATGAAGTTAGTGTTGTGCGGCTAATCCAGGGCTCCTTTTAAACACCACACATCTCAAAAGTTGAATTTTATTTATGTTTGCAGGGCCTGGGCTGGGCTCAGCTTAAAACCTTCTGGGTTAAGTGTCAGTATTTTTGATAAAAGCTTGACTGAGTAGCTGAGAGCATTTTAATTTGTCAGGGTTTACAACAAATAGATTACTAACAGATATGTAACAGGGGGTGAATCCTTCAAATTTCAATATGCATGCATAGCTAACAGCTTAATTTATATTAAACATGTATTGCATTTTTAGCAAATAGCAATGATCTACATAGTGACTGAAGGGTTCTGTGCATCTGAGGACGCTGCACATTCTTACCAGGGTTGAGGAAATGGAAACAAGCAAACAGAACAATGTGTAGTTTTTAAGCAGCCATCCCCAGAAATTCCTCTCCCAACAGATTAGGCTTCAACACTGTGCTGGGGTTATATTTTGAAAGAGAACCCCGAGCCCATGGCTGCCTGTGTTAAACACACCCCACTCTTAAGCACAGAGGCTCAGTTCCAGCTCCTGTGGCCACTTTGCTGAACGTCTGCATTTCCTCTGCTCTCTGTGACCGTAACCATAGAACTACTACAACCCTTGGAAAAATATAATCTTTGGCATTTTGTACAATTTCTCCACCCATATGCATGTGCACTTTTGAAGAAGCAAACAGAAAATCCACGTAACTCTGGTGTCCATGGCCAGGAAAAGTTATGACTGGGGAGAATAAAAAAAAAAAAAGAAAGAAAAAAAAAAGAAGCAATATTTATCGAAGGGAAAGGCATTAATTTGGGGAGCTACAGCCCTGTCTCCAGTGCTGTGCTCTGCCAAGTTGTGTTGTGCCATTCTGGCAGCACAGAAAGGCTGCTAAGGCAGAAATGGTTTAGGGGGTTGTGCCCAGCATCAACGTGGTCTAAACAGCAGCCAGGTGGGGTTTTGACACTGCACAGGGCTTGTACTGGCCATTATGGAAGAGATGAGTTTTAATGGAAAGGAACACAAATAGCTACTATGAATGGCCCCAGGCTAAATGGCTCACCCAGGTTATTTTGGCAAATACTTAGGAATGAAAAATATATTTGCCCATCAGGGCTGGCTCAGCAAATAGGCTGGATTAATGATAATGATTTCAGTGAATAATTCACCTAGATCTACTGGACTAAAAATGAATTCCAGGAACAGAGAAAATAAGGAAAATCAGATGGATTTCTTGGGTGCTGGATGGCAGGGAAAGAAAAAGAAGGAGGCAAGAAATGCAGAAAAAGTATTGAACAGCTGGGGCACTCATCTGGGATGCAAGACACAGATCTACCACATTCCTGCTCAGAGCTGGGCAGAGCAGTGTTGAAACTGTGAAGCTGCTCTGATGTCTTTCCTGGCAAAACAATGCAGAGAAGAACAAGAAAGACAAGTCAGTCAAGACCAGGTCCAGGTAAGGAGCTTAGGAAATTTTTCTAGTCATAGTTGCATTTCCAAGGAGAATCCCAGTTTCTTTGAGTCAGAGTTTTCAAAAGTGAGGCCATTTTGTCCAAAGGCACTTGCCCAGGAGTTCAACTCCATCACTTCTGCATTTCATTAAGTCCCTATAGCTGGTGCAGTTATGCCATCTGAATGGGCACAGCCTCAGCTGCACTTTGCCCAAATGTTTCCACACTTATTTCCCCTTCCTTTCCCTTCCCAGCCTCTCTATCTCTTCTGACCATGACCTGTCCCCTGACCAGCCCCAGGAGAGCCACTGAGATCAAATGTTTTGCCTGGGAGTGGTGATCTGCTCACACAGAGAATGTTGAAGGATTTAGGGCTGAGCTTGTTAACACAGTCCTGGGAGTGAGAATAAGGGGTCAAAGCTGCCACTGTGTTCCTAAAACTGCTCCTTGCAACAGATTTAGCACTGGCAGCAGATCCCTTTTCACTCAATTCCTCTCTGTAGGGCTGTAGGGCTAATTCATGCATCAGTCTGGAAAAAGTCCTCTTTTCAGCTTCATCTTTTACTGTGGCACAAGGAGCTTTTATATTCATTTTGGTTAATCAGGCCCTGATGCTGCTGCTTCTAGAGGACTAAAATGTAAAGAACTCACAAAAAGACATGTAGGTCATCACCCATGGTTTCTGCTCTTTCTTCTGGCATCACATTTTGGGGATCCCCATATTGTGTGGCTGTGTAGGGCCTCTTTTAAATGTTTTCTGCCTGGAGAGGAATGGCTCTCTTTTGCTCACAGAGACCTTCCTGGTGGGAGCTGCCAGCTAATTGGGACAGATAATGAGGCTGGCAGAATGGGTTTATAAATGGCCAGGTTGCTGGTAAGGTTACTTTAACCACAGATCCTAGCCTTGTGTGGAGGATGGGAGCTTGGCTCTTCCATATGGGCTGCTGCAGGCTCTAAAGATGAAGAGGGCAAACCTTTGTCATTCCCACAAGAGAAACAGGAATAGGAATGGGTTGGGGCATCAAGCTGTTCTTCTCCATGCACTGCTGCAGGTCCTGTATCTTCTGATGCTCTCCACCAGGATGCTGGTTCTGGATGGGGTAGGTTGGGGTGCTCTGACTCTTTCCCTGAAACATGAGGGAAGGAATCAATGCTGCTCAGACCAACTTTTGAAGGATCATGCCCCAAACTCCTGGACCAGGATGTTGCCCAGGATGCTTCAATTTTTCTCCAGTAGCACCCAGGAGAGGCAGTTCAGAGATCCTGGAGAGCCTATGTGTCCCAGTTTTTCTCTATCCCTTCTTGCTGGGGATGCATTTTGGTGAGGACAGGGACAGGGTGAGATGGGGTCCAGCTCTAGGACATGTGGTGTGAGTGCTGCAAGGGCAGAGCAGTCCTGGCACAGGGACAGCCAGCACACAGAGCAATGCCTGTGTGCAGCTTAGGGGAACTGCGAATGAACCCTTGCACTAATAATAATAATAATAAAAATAAAAATAAAATAGCTGGGCCTGTATTTCACATTTCTCTCTGCCCTTCCAGCAACCCTTCCTTGAAAAGTTTATGTCTATATTACAAGAAGCAGTTGCACTTTGAGGCAGCCAAGTCCTCTCCCTGATGTTTTCCATAGCTGAGCTGGCCTTTGCACAGCCTCAGCAGTCGGGTGCCTCTCATGGACAGAGCTGTGTTTGTCTCGGAGGCATGTTGAACTTGGCAGGTGCTGTAAGTCTAACTCCAATTTAAACTACCGAGTCTAACTCCAATTTAAACCACCATCTTTCTGAAGAAAAATGCTCTGCAGTATGTGAGGGCAGCCGCCACAAGGAAAATCGGCTGGCCCGGCTGGAAAACCCAAGCAGGGTCATAAACAGCAGTTTCTCTATCTTTTCAAATTTACTCCACAATCTCATAGACACTGAGATAGCTGACTTTTGCTTCCAGGTGAAAGAGGCTAAACCAGGGCAGCTTGATTGCCATCGACACAAATAGACTAATATTTGCTAAACCAGGCAAAATTACAACCTTCAAAAACACAGACCAGGCTGGCCCTTCTCCTCCCCCTGAAAATGTCTGTGGTGCATGCAGGTCTAAGATCAAGCCTGCTGTGCTCCTTAGCAGCCTAATCCATTCCTGTGTGTTCATCACCTCCCCTGAGCCACAGCAGAGTCAATGGTGCGCTTCTTTGGAGCCTGGCCTAAGGTGATTTCCTCCTCTTCCTCTAGGAGAAATCACAAGCTTGTTGCAGGCCGGAAAAAGGACGACAGTGGGTCTCCAGAGGTGGCAGGTACTGTCCCGGTTAGCTTGCTGGAGGAAAAGGGGAAAGCTGATCATCCTGCACAGGAAAGAAACATTTGTCCTTGGAGGAGCAGATTTCACGAGGAGCAGCCCTGCTCAGAAATCTCCTTGGGACACACACCATGTCTGGGGCAGAGAGGAAGACGACTGAGTCTGAGCGCTGAAGGCTGCATGTGCTCCTCTGAGGAGTGTGATTGTTTTCCATCACTGTTCCCGGCCCCTCATTAAGCTTGCCATCAATAACACAGCAGTTCTTATGCAGCTAGGGTGGAAAGGGTGGTCTCAGGGGAGCTGACTCACTCTGACTCACATCTCCTGGGAGCACGGGGTCATTTGGGTTAATCTCAGCCCGCTGCACGCCTGGGAGAGCGAGGGCATCCCCTCTCCGCTCCCTGCCTGGGTGCCTTAATGTGACCTGCAAAGCCAGCTCCTCCTGGAGAAGGGAAAACTCCCTTCTCAGGATGAAGAAATGGACGAGGGAGCCTGGTCTGCGACACCAGTTTTCCCAGTCCTCCTCCATTAGGGGTGGCAGGAGCAGCACTGAGATGGGAGTGCTGTGGATACTGTGGGTCCGGCAGACTGCAATGGGGAGCCAGGTCTCCATGGGTACTCTGGGGCAGCATCTAGACCAGAGAAATGCAGCTGAGCTCACTGTGCTGTTTTTCCTACTTTTTTGAACTTGCCCTTTTGGGAACAGCAGAGAGACAGGGCAGAACAAGCTCCCAGGGAACAAAGTTTAATTTCCTACACTTTATCATTTAATGGTGTAAATCCCGAGGTTGATCTTTGCTCAGGCAGAGCAGGAATTTATTATACTCAGTGTCTTAGGAAAGGAGGGTTTGGGGGAAGGGAGAGCACAGGACAGTCTGTCTGGCTGCTGGAGAGGTGTGTGCTGTAGCGCTGCTGTGTGCCCGGGCTCTGGGCTCCAGGCGCAGCTGGGCTGAGGGCAGCAGTCACAGAAAATCAGTGCTGATCTTCCTGTGACTCCTGAGATAGCACTTGAGATTGCAGGGATCTTCATGTTCATTTTTCTCTTTACTTTTGTTTCTCTCCCAGAACCAAAGGGCTGATTGAGCAGAAATGTTAACCTAACCTGGGTTACCATCTCTGGGGCAGGTGCCATGATGTAGAGCCCATCAAGTAGGCAGAGCTGGGGTTCAGGAAGGATTGGAGAGGAAAAAGGATTGCTTTTTGAAATGCTTGTCTCCAGCCAGTCTAGACCAAAATCCAAATTTTCTAGTTAAAAAAAAACCCTGTCAGTCTGCCTAAACTTTTTTTTTTTTTTTTTTTTTTTTTTTTTTTTTTTTTTACAGGAACTGCTAAGTTTTGGAACAGGACAGTAACTGTGATGGAGCAATAAAAAAATGTTTAAGTAAATGAGAATGATTGAGACTGTGGTTGTACACTGGTGATGCTTTCCAGCTCCAATTATATTTTCCTGTTAGTGGCATGATCCTCCCTCACCCTCTCCCTCTCCCTCTCCCTTTTTTTGCCCAACCACTTCCTATTTTCTATTTGCCCTCTCTCCAGTCTATTCCTTCTGTCACTGCTTTGAACCTTCATCTATCCCAACTTATCATGAAGCCCAAAGGTCGTTGTAGCTCAAACCAGTGCAAATACTGCTTTTCTAAGCCTCTGAGAGGTTTTCATGCCCTTCTCTGAGGCTGTGGGGATTTTTCCTCTCAGTTCACTTTGCAGAGAGGAGACCACCATGATCCCAAAGCACGACAGACCCAGTAAACTAGGTCCAGTCTAGATTTAGCAGTGCTCAGGTGGCATCACTGGCAGTGTAGTCGTTGTAAGTCAGAGCTCAAGGAGGGCTGCAGCCTGTTAGCAATGTGAGCTAACTCTTTGACAGGCTAAGGTGATTGAAGCCTACCAGAACCCTGATGCTCTGTCCTGCATGCTGCCCAAAAATTACCAGGCTGCACCTCTGTGTTGATAGGGATAGATTTACCTGCAGGTCCCCTCCTTAATTAGTGCATCTTTGGTCATTACTCCCCATTGTCCCACCCCACTAAATTCAAGCAGCAATGCTGAGCCTAGGGCAAGGAGGGGCAACAAACCCACATGGCAGAGCAGTAGCACAGCAGTGGTAACAGCTCCCCAGCAAGAGGAGTGAAGCCTCTGTCACCCTCAGCTCATCAGGATGCCTTGCATGGCACGCAGGAGAAATGTTGCTCACACCAGCCTCTGTGTGTTGTTGCCTTGATTGTGTAGCAAGACCCTGTTATAAAGGTCTCCTCTTCTAGATGGTAACAAGGGCTCTGATGCACAAAATTAAATGCCGTTTACTTCTCATTAGGGGGAAAAAACTACAAAACCAATACATCCTTTGAATTAGCCTGGTGTGTTAATAATAATATGTGGCTCGTCATCTCTCTCATCCCTGTCTCAGTCTCTCTTTATGCTGTTTCCCTGCACTTTTGATTTCACGTGCTACAGCTGAAAGTCATACGCTACTTTTTTCCTCTCGTGCAGCCCGTGCCCAAGTGCTGTGGCAAAGCTTTGCAGGGAGGGAGGCAGGATGTGCCAGAAGCCAGGCTCTTCTCACTGCAGAGATGAGGGGGCAGCTCTGGGCTGGGCAGCGTGAGGAGTCCAGTTCTCCTGAAGTGATGAGCCTTCCATATGTAAGAGTGTTGGAAGTCAGGGTCACACTCAGCTTTGAGGATTAACACCGAGGGGCCCACCTACTATATGCCTTCAGACCCAAGGTGATTAATCATGGTTTCATTTTTTCTAGTTCTTGAGCTTTTTGTCCCAGCACTTTTAAACCTTTCTCTGAAACTGAGAGGGAAAAAACATAATTTTCTCTATAGAGAGCTGAGCTTGTTCTGTAAAGATCTGTGGAGTCAGGACTTTGAGAGAAACACAAGTGTTGTCATACTTGCAGTGTAGTTGTGGCACCTCTCAACATTTGTCACCTGGCTTTCTCAGCAGCCTCTTCCAAACTCAGGGAGACAGATGAGAGTTAGTTCAGCTTTTCAAAAGAAGCAGTATTTCTTTCAGCTAGAAACTGTAAAACTTAAGTGTCCAAACAACTTACTTAATTTTCACAGCAGAAGCTGGATTCAATATCAACTGAATTGTTCCTTAAAAGTCATGCATCTGCCATAGCATATAGGTATGTTTCTGCTATCAGAGAGTAAATATTGTACCATAGTGCTGCATTCTGTGCTTCTGAGGAGGTGGGCACTAACACAAATATGCTGTGAAGCTCTGTGCTTCCTGCTCACTCTGGGCATCAAATTATTCCCACCTTGAAAAATCTGGGTTTGCTGTTATTTACAGAGCTGGTCTCATCAGCAATGTGCTTCCCTGGAAACAAAGTTTCTTCCAAGAGTTAAAAATATGCAGAACCCCATAAAGGGTTTTAAATATATCCTAGTGCCATTCAGTGAAAGTGCTAATTGGTACTCCCACACAGTGCTTTGCAATTAATCGTGATGCTGCTGTTTAGAAAAAATAGGGGAGAGTCTCAAAGTCAGAATACAAAAGACAATAACATCCTGTCTGAAAAGATGGCACACAGCTACAGACACCATCAGATGTCTTTCATCACCGTGTCTCCTGATCATGATGAGGCCCACTCTTCCCCCAGCCTATTCTGCGTGTGGGGGATGCCCTGTTCTACAGGGCAGTCTGGGGGCTGTACAGATGAACTGCAGCACGTGCTCCTCTTCCCTGCTGTCTTCCAGGTCTTCCTTGCTGTACCATTTCAATCCTGGATTTGCTGCGCACCTGCTCAAAGGCTCCTGAAACTGAAGATGCTGCTTTGGGCAGAGTGGGGGAGAGGACTGGCTGATGCAGAATCCCTGAGTCATGTCCCAAATTCCCCTCTGCAGCAAGGCTGCAGGCTAACCTTGAGCTGTGCTCCTCTCAGCACTGAAGGTACAGCGGGATGCAGCCCTGAACTTCTGCATGGGAACACCTGCATGAGGACCTCCTCCAATGCTCCTAGCTCAGGGCTAGTGGAAAGCCAGCTTCGTAATGCATTGACAAAGAGCATCCTTCACTAAATCACAGAGGGACACTGCTGCACAGAAGGACCCATCCTGTAGGCAATGAGGGCTTCCTCCCTCCCTAGTCCTCTAGATTTCCCTTGTGTTCAGGCCTGCTTCTCCTCACTGACCTTTGTGAAGTTTGCTTGGGATACAGATATTGAGGGTCAGTGCAAGTGAGGGGCAATAGCACCTTTATTTGTCTTCTTCATGCATAACTGGTTGATGAATGGCATGAGAAAACAAAGATCACAGTCATGTGAAGTTATTAAAGATTATGAAGGGAGGGGACATTTGACACCAGTCATGCTATCCAGCAACTATGTGATCTTAGGCTCCAGTGCTGCTATTTTGCAGGGCGTATGGGAGGAGAAAGCCCAGGGGCACCTGGGCTTTGCCTTGTTTGTCCCAAACCTTCCCCTAGATTAGAAAAACAAAGGATCCCCAAACCCAAGAAGAGGAATGTCCTTGTTGTCTAGATCAGACTGGCTGAGCACTGCCCAGGGGCTTTCAGGAGGCTAACCACAGATTTACTGTGAAGCCTTGCCTTCTGAGAGCAGCACGGGTAGAAGCTGCTCCCCTTTGATGCTGGACCTTGAATCCATTTAGTTTTCAGTTTATCCATCCTCGTTGCCATGGTTGTGGCAGCTTGCAAAGGTGAAGTGGTGAGTTTGTGCCAAGAGAGACTGGAAGCATCCCTATTTCTTCCTCCTGCCTCCCACAGCTGCACCACCCACCACCTGTCCACACCGAGGTCTGGTGGGGAGATGCTTTCAGTTTGCACCAAAACATCCCCACCACATGCAGCTGTGCATGGCCCCCATCGCCAGGGGACGGGGACCACCTCTGTCCCCACCATGTGTCCCTGCAAGCCTGGTTAGAGCATCACAAGCCAGCCAAGCTCTTTGTGCAGCCACTGCAGCTCTTGGGAAGGCAGTGTGTGCAGGACTGGCGAGGATCAAAGGCCGGCTGTGAGTCATTTCAGATCCAGTGAGTGATCATTGGCTGGGGGAAGAGGTAATTAGGCTGGCTTCACTATCTTGCTATTATGCTCAGGAGAGTAAAGGGGTAGTGTTGCTGCCACTGAAAAAACTTTATTTGTTAGGAGTGACTCATTGCATATGAGTCACAGATTATACATGGGAAAAACTACCCATGCTCCCTGCTGGGAGTTGAAAGTCCAGTGCAATGTGCCCGTATGATTCTGGCAGCTGGCTGATAATGATAGCATCACCTGGTGAGCGTTCCCATCCTTTCATCTCACCCAGGGAGAATCTATCAAAGTCAGGTCTGCTCATGCTACCGGTAACTGCATGGGCTATGTACCTGCCCCACTGCAGAAGCTGAAGGGGAAATTGCTTTTGACAAAAACAGCAGAGAACCTGAAGAATTAGACGCAGACCCCTGGTATCCCAGGCTGCCAAGATCCCTGAAGGACTTTGCAGCCCTTGAAAAGGAATTTAACCTGCTGATCCAGGTCAAAACTTTGTGACCGCTCTGTTTTTGGTAATAAGATACAGTGAATTTTGACTGCAAAGCTAACACATTTACAGTATCCAAAATCTGTCCTCAGATCTGAATTTTGCAGTAGAATTGAACCATCTTTTGTTAAAAAAGAAAAAATTGGGTCAATTTTTATTCTGATTTTACTGAATCTTATTCCAGGGACTTGCAATCTTCAGTTGAATTGTGTCTTCTTCATAAACTCAATAAGCTTTTTAAAGATATATTTCTTATTATTTCTGCTTCCAGAACAACCTGAGCTTTGGAAAGACAGAGGCAGTCAACAATAAGTGAGACAAAATAATTGCTTAGATTTTTTTTTTTTTCCTCTTTAAAACCTAATTTTAGATCTCAGCTGAGGCTTAAGGTTTGTTAATTTGCCCATACTGTTTTTCTTTCTTCCAGTAGAACAAACTTAGTCAAATTGTGTTTGCCCTTCAAAACTTAGGTCTGAGAAGTGCCCAGTGCAGAGTTACTCAGTGTAATGAATGTAAACACTGGGAAGATTACTTATTTCCTTTGTACATGTGCTTTTCAGCTGGAATTTGATTGCACCACTTGAAGAATATCCTCTTACTGTGTAAAAACACAATTATGGAGATCTGATCCTCAGCCTTACTTCAGTGCATGAGTGCTGCAAATGTGTGCAGCTGTAAAGCAAGGATGTCATGTCTTCTGCGAGGATGCTGTGCTCTTTTGGGATCACCCTGTGGTCACTGCTTTGAGGTGGTGGACCCTGGTCCAGATATTTCTGCTTTTTCATGAAAACAGCCTTTGCATAATCTCAGATACCCTGAGTGGCTGTTGAAGGGCTTGGCCCTGAAAAGATGTAGCTGCAGCACAGCCAGAAGGTGGTTTAACCTCTCTGCTGCCCACCCTGGTGACCCCAAAGCAGAACCCCTTTTTCTGTGAAGGCACTCATCACCTGCAGCTCCATCTTTGTGCCCTGCCTAACCTGCAGCCACTGCTTTCCTGTGCAGGGACACCCGGAGGGGACCTGCAGGTGTCTGCAGTGGCACTGAGGCAGTATCCAGCCCAGCAATGCCCAGTTGGTCCCCTGCAGATGTGTTGCTGCAAGATATTCACATCCACTGCAGCTGTGGGGAGTGCCTGGCAGTTGCAGCCTCTGCCATGATTGATATGGAAATAGGTGAATTAAAGCTATCTGTTTGCTGAACACATGCAAACACATCTCTCTCTCAGACACACTCACACACAAAAAGCTAGATAAAGAAGGGGCCAGAATTGCAGAGTGTCGTGTCCTGAAAATCCACTGGGGAAAGCGCAGTGCCTGATCTGCCAGAATTCTTCCATTCTCATCTCAACATTCAAGAAAGAGACTGGTGAAACCAGGTGGTCATTTTTCCAGGAGGCTTGGGTAGAAGAGAGATGGTGTCTTGGTTGTAGGCTGGTAGGACACTTGGGAAAAGCATGGCATGCCCTTCAAGATACATGCTATATTTTGGTAAACCCTGTTATCCAGCCTTGAAGTTCCTCTGGCTTTGAATAGTGTCTTACTGAAGCACAGACCCCACTCCCAGCTACTACAGAAGCTGCAGCCCATGCAGTGTGCCTGGCAGAGGCTGCCTTTTCCAGGCTGGAATAGCTATTGGTAAGCTCTCCAGGGCACCGACAGCCTTGCACCAGGGACTGGGCACTGCAGCCACACCATGACTCTGATCTCTTCTGGTCAGAACCTCTGGGCATTTTCATAACCCAGCAGGCAATCCTGTTCTGTTTTCTATCTATCTGCAGAGTAATGGCTCGTTTTGCTTGCCCTTCCCCCCGCAGTACGGGTGGCTTTGTTTAGAAGAAATTATACAACTGAATAAGAGCCAATATGAAAGGCCAGATCTTGAATGGATCCCTGGGCATGACTGCACTGTGATGTGAGGACAGGCATATCTCTGTGAGACTGATCTCCTGAGCATGGAAAACAATAGGAGGGCAGATGTAGCCGTGGGGCTGCGGAGTGGGCTGTCAGAGGGACACCCAGAACCAGGGATACATGCTGTGTTTTCCAGCTGGTGGGAAGCTCAGGCTGTGCTGCTGGTATCTCTGCTGATGAAACCACATCTCAGCCAGATGTCCCTGATTTTGCTGTGAAGCTTTCTCTCTTGTGGGAGAAACTCTCTTCTCCCCTCCTGTTTCTTTCACTGCTTTCATTCCCAGTTCACTAAATTACCCCTGCATCATGTGTTGGTCACGTCGCTCCTTTCTGAATTCACACCAACAGCAAATCAGGATGGATGGAAGCTAATTCTAAGCATTCACATCAAGGCAGAGGAGTGCAGGCACATACAGACCTTGCACTGACTGCTGCTCCTACGGGGCCACAGCTGCCAAGAGCAGGATGGATTGGCCTGGTCACTGTCCTGCATGGGATACAGAGCAAAGGCAGCCTCTTGGGTGGAAGGGGAGGGAAGGAGGGATCAGATGCTGCTGTAAGTTTTTTTGTTAACATCTTGCTGAAAGCTGCAGCAGATGTTGGAGTTTAAATTGCTTCTTCACACCCTTTCATTTTTGTGGTCAGTTTTGCTAGAATTTTTCTGAAGTCACAAAAGGCAATTAAGAAAGGCAGAACCAGATCCTGAGCTGGGTATGGCTGTTACACCAAATTGCCCTCACTGATCTTCTGGCACGCAGTTTTCAGTTGTGCTAAAAGTACAGCAGACACAAAGTCTGAGTATGCAGAGGAGGACACTGTAGATTCCCACCAAAATCAGTATAAATCTTCCTGTCAGAACCAGGGACTGGATCTCACTGAACTTACTCAAAAGATGATAGGGAGAAGAGAAATTATGTTAACCTAAATCTTCTTGCATTTTTAAGATTAAAAATTTAGCCTTCCTCTAATCCTTTCTGAAGATTTTTGATTTAGTGTTTCTTTTGCCCTGCCACTAAGCTGCTGCTGCTGCTGCTGCTGAGACTATCAGTCTGTCCCACACACTAGCCAGGCCTTACACAGTTTCTCTGTCAGGGAGAAAGGAATGGTGTTGGGGAGCAGCCTGAAAACAAGTCATCCATGATCCCTTCCTGTGGGCTGTCCAAAGCCTACTCACTGGCAGACACATACTTTGTCTTTGGGATCTCCTGAAGCCTCAGTGAGCCAGGGTTAATCATCCCCTCTCCTGCTTCTTTATTCTCTCCAGAATGGAGAAGCAAGTGGGGTCCAGTCTACCTTAAAATCTTAAAAAGTTTCAGGTGGACTTCAGGAAGAGAGGAGGTCCACAACAGAGTTTGATCTCACAGAAATACAGGATATTCATTGTGGTCCAGTTTTCTTTTCTTGCCAACTGCAGACTTTTGCATTGATACAAAAAGGAAACAGTTAAAAAAAGCTTAGTAAATTGTACATCACTTATTATGCCATTATCATGATGCTAAGTGATTCTAAAGTACATAAAGGATCTAGAAAATCAGGTTTTATTTTTTATCAACTTGGTTTTTTAAATAGAGTTTATTTGATCCTAACGAGGCACTGCCTGACATACCACATTATTTTTAATAAGCCAAAAATCTTCTCCAGGATTGTTGTGGCTGAAGAATTAATAAGATAATGTTTCCATTTTAGGAAATCTCCTGAAAACAAAATCTAAAAAAGCCTAAAAGCCACTAGTCTCATTTTCAGGGATCCTTATTGCCCAGGGCTCCCACCAGTCACTGAGACTGGAGGCAGCACACCTTCTCCCAGATGACAAGTCTACCATGCTGAGGGGTTTTACTGGTGTGGATTGGATGAGAGACTGGCTCATAAGATGAGGCAGAGTTTACCCCAGAAATTCCCATTTCTGTATTAGTTCTGGCCCAGTGAGATGTCTCTCAGGCTGCCTGGCTCCCTGGCGATGGAATGCCCACGGGGCACATAAATGAGCCTCTCCAGTTGTTTTGCCTAGCCCTGATGCTAAAAAAGCCATTTATTTACTTCTCTGAAGAGGCGGCAGTGGAGACCTAAACCTTCAGCAAATGGGAGGGGAATTTATTGAAAACAAAGGAAGGCTGCAGGTGTAAAATATTTGTCATACTAACACCTGAACAAACATACTGCTGCACCCTTGCTTATCTTCTTCCCACTCACTGCCTTTATTGGGTCCTGTGTCCTGCTAACTGCAGACATATTAATCAGGTGGCTAGATTAGAGCAAAGTCACTGCCTCTGGATTGTCTTATCTGGACCATATAAATGTGTCATTATACAGATCAGGGTCAGGCCAAAGCAGTTTTTTATACCTTTGTGGTGATGGAGCTGCTCACTGTTTCCTGTTTACATCAATTCCCTGTGCCTCAGAGGAAAACCAGCCTTCTCAGAGACTGCAGCCAAGCCCTCTGTTCCATCTCTACAACAGTATATACAAATACATGGTATTTTTCTCCTATTTCACTTTTATTTCATAATTTGCATTCCTTTCCCCACAAATGTCCATTTTCTTCTCCAAAAACCAGTTTCATGAAGCAAGGTCTGTTTTTGACGCCATACATTTTGCAGCCCACAGTTTCATGGGTGTATTTGCAAACATCTCTCAGTGATTTCTGCTGTCCTGCACTTGTTAGACCTTGATTTGTTACTGGCTGTCCCTTTCTTTCCCACTCCCCAGCTGTGCTATGAAGAGGTTCCTGTACTGGAATGAAGCTGCCCAGGGAGTGGTTTGCCCAAGGTGGCATCAGGACAGGGTGGAGGAGGAAGGAAGGGAAGGCAGCTGGTGCAGGCAGCACCACATTGCCCTCACCACGGGACTGCATGGTGTGAATGCCTCCTTTCTGCTTGTCTTCCCTCCTCTGCCACTGCAGGCACAAGCCTGGTGGCCGTGACCTCTGTTTTGTTCTTTCTCTCAGGTCCTGGACTCACCCTCCAGGGCAAGATTGGACGAGATGATCTTGGAAGTCTTTTCCAACCTTGACGGTTCTATGATTCTATCCACTGGATTTTGTCTACCTAGCCCACAGCCCTGGAAGTTGTGTCAGTTTCTCTTTTCATGAACAAAGCATAAAACTGATTTTGCACATACTGAAATCCCTAAATCTCTTCCTGTTCCTGTCCCCTTTTTACATTTTTGATGGCAGTAGATAAAAACGGTACGCATACAAGCGCGTTGAGAGTGTCACTGTCTGCCTCATGTGCTGAAGGCGCATCCAAAGTGGGTTTTTGAAACACAAGATGCTTCTGTGCTAAAATGAGTTTTCTGTGCTAAAATGAGTTGCAGGCACCATGGCAGCTGCATACTGCTATGCTCTAGCTGGGTTTCCTAGTCCCCAGCCATCAGAGAACCTCTGGAGAAGCTGACTCGGTTTTCAATCACCTTTTTCTGTTTCTGGTTCATTAAAATTAGAGGTGGATTAAAGGTATATCCTGGGAACTGAGAGTCCTCATGCTTTGGAAATCTGAGTCACAGCTGAATGCAGGAGATGAGTAAAGGGGTCATGGCTGAGTGAAGGGGATGAGGTCACAAATCGATGAAGCAATTTTCTTATTTTTTATAAACAGCCAAGAAAAACACAGCAAAATCCTCACAGCTTAATGCATGGATTAGTACTCGTGTACAACATACATGCTAATGACATTCATAATCAAAATAAATATGTTTACCAGTTCTGTAAATCTCCATAAATTCTTCTTCCTCTTCTGCACGTAATATAATTCTCCAAAGACTTGAAAATGTGCATGGTGAGTCTCTAATGCACATTTTATTTGCTGATTTCCCGTGGCTCCGTACAGACATTTTAACTTCAACAGAACATCTCAGCAGGAACTTTCTTATCAGGATTTCTGAGACTCACAACTGTATTCAGAACATCCAGTAAAAAGATTCCTATGTCTCTGGAGACATCCCCGCTTAAAACCATATTTGCTTTCCTGGCAGTTTCCTCTGAGAGCCTTTGAATACGGGGAACAGTGCCATGAGTGTTAAGCTTTTCTCTCCCCATGCTACAACTCCAGCAGGCGTCGAGTCTCATGTGCTTGTACTCGCCACGCTGCCGGGGAATCTGGTGTGTCGCAAAAATGACTGAGATTATCATGACAAAAGGTTCCCTCCACCTTTTGTACCAGGAACCTCTTTTGCCCTAGGAAACGTCTGTATTTCTGAAAAGGGCTTAGCAGTAATCTCGCTGCAAATTGTTCTCTTAAAGGAGCCTCTCCTGTTCGCAGCACCCTGCTCTGTCAGAGGCAGCGCACGGAAACAGATCCATCGTTTCTGGTGAATTTTGTGGCGCTGATTTCTACCACAACAATGGTGTTCCTTAAGGGCTTTTCTGGGATAAAACAGGATGTGAATATCTGACATAAGCTGCTAAATATAAAGGGAAGATCTGTCCTTTGTGCAGATACGATGCGATCTCCTTTCTCCTTTCTGTCACTTGGTTCTCCATATGTGGAAGTCTGATGGCCCCTCACTGTTGTGAGTGTCATTACAGGCAGTCCATGAAGGCTACAGGTGTGCACAGCACCTTGCACTGTAAGTATTTCATAAAGCTCTCAAATGAGTGGAGAGCCAGAATGCGCTTGGGAACTGCTAATGGCTCCATAAACTTTGAGGACATTACTTTGAGTGGCTGTTAAGTGACAGGGAGGTCCCCAGAGTGATTTTGGTCCTTATTCATTCCAATGCAATGTGTACATTAGCTATTTTTGGCTTGTTTGCATAATAAAAGTCTCTCACAAATTTTTGCCTTTTAAGTTCCCCCCTGAGTGGCATTTATGAAGAGTGAGATTGTCATTGTCCCTGAGAAGCCTGCAAAAGGGTGATGCTGTCACTACTTCAATCATGGTTGTGCACTGAAAGCAGGTTTTAATGCCTTCAGAGACTTCTTTTTGTAAGCAGGACACCATGTAGCCTCCGCCACGCCAAGGCAGGCAAGTCTTGGTTTTCCTGCAGTGGAGTTGGGGGGATAAGGGAAACCCTGCATCAGTTTCAGGAGAGAGTCAAGCACCAACACCCAGCCCTTGCAGGTATCTGTGAAGCAGAACTCAGGTTTCTGAACCCAATGCCTCCATCTCTCCGGTAGGAAATCATTCCCTTTATATAGGTGTCATCCCCAGCTTTCAGCTCTACTATTTGCATGAAAAGATCTCATCCTGCTGTCAAAACAGCCAAGTCCTCACAATTTGTACTCCATCACAAACTAGTAAATAGGAAATGTATTCAAATGCAGAAGGCATTCTGTTACCGCCTTGCAGAAGCTGATCAATATCTTTTCTCTCAGCTAGTGCTGCTTCAGTTAGCAGCAGACAAGCTGTTGGATTTAGCCTTCCTGGGCTGACTTTATTTTTAGCTGGGAGTGGCATTTTTCCTCTGGAAGCTTTCCCTGCCTCACATCACGCAGTGAAAGCTGCTCGCTGGCATGACACTTTCCCCTCCTTGCTACTACATTCCCTCTGCTGACGTTGTAGCCTTCAAAACATCAGTTTGCTTATTAGATTACCATGCTGCCTGCAATGAGGGAGAAAAAAGCCCTAATGCACAGCTTGGGCTGAGCATCGTGCTGGGCACTTGCCTGCAAAGAGGCTGACTGGCACTGAGGACACGGCAGGATGCAGCAGGCACTGGGGACAGGCAGGACAGCAGCTGCAAGGGGCTGGCATGGCACCCTGGCAATGCTCTTGACCCCACCAGAACCTGGGACCCTGCTCTGTGCTGGGTCAGAAATCTTCCAGTTCAGATCAGCTGGAGGGACATAATGGTGTGCTATGCATGGGTGCAGACAAATTATTTTTGTTGTAAATCACAGGGGAAAATTGTTTTGCTACTCATCTGAGGATTTTGAAGTGCAACACAGCCAGCTCTGATGAGAACTCAGTTGGTCCTGACAAAAGCAGTGTGAGGATGTGCCGTGAGAGACCCCCCACAGCAGCTACCCCGTGTCTGGGATTTTGGCCAAACTCCTGAGTGGGAGGAGCAGACCCCACAGCCTGAGCTGATGGAGACAGGAGAGAATAATGGCATTGTCTTGTGTGGTTTGCTCTCCATGTTGAGACCACGTGCATTCCTCAGCAGGGCTCATGCGGGTTTCTTTTACTTCTCTGACAGAGTTTCCACCAGCTCCACCTCTTGCGATGAGTCACAGTTCAAAAAGCACACTTCTATTAAGGAAAAAATCAAAAAACAATGGGGAAAACAAGAAGTCATCACAGCTACAGAGAAACATTTAACTCCATTTCAACATCAAATAAATCTTTAAATAGCGCTGAAGTCACCTCCATCTCTTAAACCTAATGACAGTTTATGGTGAAATGATTTGTGCACTGACCTATCTGTTCCAAAATTTCTGTCCTTCAATCTCAAAACTCCTCCCTTCCCTTAAGAGCTGTGTCTCCAAATATTCCCTGCACAGCTGCTGGCGTGTCCAGTGTCCACTGCTGTGATACAATTATGCACAGTAAATATTAGCACTAAGGAGTACTGAATACCCAGATGCTGGGCAGAATTAATGCAGTCCATGCCTCCTCTGTAGTCCAGGCATGCTTCCTAAGAGAGCAATGATAACATCCTGAGCACGTGGGTAATAGTAGGCTTGGTACTGGAAAGATGCACAGATGATCCTTTGTCCCCACCTCTAAACCCCACCAAGTCAGATGCACAAAACTGGCTGCTGCTGCCTTCTGGAGGAGCATGCTGCAAGAGCGAGAGTCTTGGCAAGCAGAGTATAAATCATCTGTGATATTCGAGCCTGTTTGAACTTTGCACTTTCTTTTCCTCACTAGATAACATTGTTGAAATCCTAGTATTAAAGACCCGCAAGGTCATAATGCAAAACTGAAAGGAAATAATTCTGCACATCCCTGACAGTCTCTTCTAATAGGAGGATCTCAAGCTTGGGTCCCTGAACACATGAGCCTGTGTGTTTTATAATCTCTGTGATGTGGCCAGAAATGCCTCTAGATCCATATTGTTTCCTGCTCCCACCATAGTGCATGCAGGAAAACTGGGGTTTTCTTTATTATTTGCTTACATGAAATAAGCTCTCTTAAGCCTGAGCTCTCTTTCCAGATCAGTTCTTCTGAGAGGAGTATTTACTTCTCTTATTTCTCCCTAAGACTCATGCTCCTTTACTATCTGGAGGAGTGAGAACTGCCTTCTCTGTCACATGGGATGAACTGATGTAATGGTTCTTCATCTCTGTGTAGGGGGGCAAGTACCCACCCACGGTGGTCAGAGGCAGCCACCACACATGTGAGACATGATGCATTTGGCTACGGTTGTATTCTAGCATCTGTGAAAACAAATGCTGCAGGTCAACAAACTATGTGCCTTGGACATTTGACTCAGGAAGGACCATTGGAGTAGAAAATATATTTCCTTTTGTGGTTTTCACCAGCTCACAGTTAATTTCTCTTTGTCCCAGTGTCACCGATACTCTTGTCACTTCCCATGTCACTGATATTCCCAGAGTATTCTGAGAAACACATGATATTGTGCAAGCACATGCTCCTGCTTACTTAGAGCCAGCCATGCTGATTAGTCAGATTGCGGGCAGCACAAAATATCCATCCTGCTGATGTTTGCTGTATTGCTCCTGAGGGGAGAAAAAAAGCCCTGCTAGACATCATCTTCCCCGCCAAAAAAACCCAACCCAAAAATTAAAATGATAATAATTAATTTAATTAACTGCGAGCTCCATTAGCAGTAAATTTGTGTTCTGAGAGGGCTCCATGGTGGAGTATAAATGCCTCATTAATATTGGATATATCAACCTGGGAGCAGAAGCAAAGTCAGAGAGAATAGTGACTGGCAACACAATGAGTCCACCAGACCCCACGCAGGGACGCTTCCTTGCGTTGCTCAGCTTGCATTCAGATACAGCCTGCTCTCCAAATACACCATCTGTGCGGGTTTCCAGCGCCTGGGTTGTACCTCTGAAGTGCAGCCTGGCTGGATTCCTAGGGCTTTTCAGGGCTTTTTGAGTAGGGAAAGAAGCTGTGGGCAGGCTGAGTACAAGCCAGACCCCAGCTGACCTTGACGCTCTGTCCCACAAGCTATAAATACTGCTTTCTTCTCGGTATGCTGTGGGAAGAGTTGTTCTGTAAGAAACAGCAATCCCTTGGTCTTCTCAGCTCTCCAGCCCTTCTGATCTCCAGAAGTAACTGCTGGGAAATCTGTAATACCATGCCCTGAGCCAAGCCTGGCAAGTGGACTGTGATGCTTCAGGCTCTTTCATCCCAGCACAGAGCTGAGGTAATTCACCCATCTTGGTGCTGCTGTTTAATGGCACCTTTGCCAAAGAAAAGTAGGAGTTTCTGGAGAGACAGAGGTGAAGATCACAAACTAGGGGTGGCTCCAGTGAGCACTGAGAGGGGACAAACTCACAGAGGGAGCAGAGGGGGATAGGTGTTACAAGAACAATCCTTGCTCCCTTCTGGTTCTTCCTGGGTAGTAGGGAGCAGAGCATTTCTCTGTCTTCTCCAGAGGTTGTCTACTGGAGACTTCATCTGGTATTTATCTTGGAAGGACTCAGATGGTGGAATTGAAGGAAATACCCAGATATTTGCTGCTGTCTTCAAAAGCTCTTTCCTTCCAACACCTGAAGACTTCACACAAGTAATATTTCTTTCTTGGGCTCAATCCAAACTTGTGCACTTCAGCTTCCTCTGCTCTGGGATCTCTGAGTTCCTAAGAGTGCTCTGTGTTGAATGAAGTATCTGGGACCACTTAATTCTGTTTCTCTCTACACATCTGGATCCTCCAGGAGGAAGAATTAGTAGAAATCTCCTTCAGTATGGGTAAATGATGATACTCAGTGATCTTCACTGAGTTTTTCCTGCTCTCAAACAGGGCATAGAAACATGGCTTGCTCAAGGGTAACCATGTTAAGTTTGGGACATCTTGCCCACACCTGTGATCAACTCACATAAAATATTTATGTGGATGTTCACAGAACCTGGGCACTAATGTCAGTAGGGCTTTCCCAGTGGTGTGGGTGGTCCTGTTTTCTGCCACATGTGAACTCTTCCTGGGCACTGCCACTGCACTTGGCCATAGACCTTCCCTGTATAAAGCCCTTGTAGCAAGGTCTCTGAGGAGGAATCTCTATTCCTTGCAAGATTAGCCCCTTATGAATATGTAACAGGTTACATTACCTTCTTGAATCTGATATGCCTAGCATAACTAAACTTCTGTTGTGTATAATGGGAAAGTTTCAGCAGAAAATAGCATTGCTGATGTCTAACATCCTTCTCTAATTAACAAAGATAATTTTCTGCAATGTATGTGCACCTAATTACCATTTGGCGTGATCATTAAGATGTACACGCAGTTAGCAGGAGCCTTGCTGCTCACTCATTTGGAGAAACCTTATACCCCAGAGAGGGAAAGCACGGCACAGGAAAGTGCCTGGAAGTCCAGTACTGTGCTCTGAACATGCTCCCATCCATGAATGAGATACAGGATGCTGCTTTGCCCTCCCAAGGGGAATACAGCCATGTAATGATCTTGGGGCTCACCTAATAAACTGAGATACACATCACCAAGTCAGTGATGACTGTAAGCAGTCTCAGTGTTTTTTGCTGCTCTTACTCTGTTTTCTCTGGGGCTTAGCATGACGTCCATCCTCTCCAACATTCCTCGTGAAGCTGGAAACTTCTATTATCAGGCACACAACTATTCAGGCACAGTCTATTCCTTCCTCTGCTGAGCTGACTGCCATCTGACTGTCTTGCAATCTCCCCTCTGATTAATTCAGCTCTGACAGGCAACTGAGTGCTTCTTGCTCTGGCTGAGGTGCTAAGTTCTGGGAAAGGGAATGCATGGTATTAATCATTGCCATATCTGACCCGTGTCTGGTTTCAATAAGGTGACGGGGTGCATGAGAAGGTGACTGCTATGCTCAGAAACGTGGGAAGCATTTGTGGCGAGCAGTGAAACAGTGCCAAGATAATAACTGGGAATGGCTTTATTTCCAGAAGCTTGTAGTGGGTCACAGCACAAATCTATAAGGTTAGGTTTTTCCAGGTACGCTGCGTTGGAGTGCGACAGCACCTTGTAAATGCTGACTGACATACACCACAGCCTCAGTGGGAGGAGAGGTTTTGAGGTGCCAGCCAGCACCATGCCTGAGTGTGACTCTGAGACCACACATGGCACCTCAATCCCTGGCCCACAGGGCTGCTGGCAGCTCTCTCCTACCCCATTCACCACTTTTTAGCTAGATCTCTGCCATGAGTTGGGAACGGTGAGCTGTGTGAATTGAAGTTGAAGAATACAGTTATTCAGATTCCCACAAAGCAAAATTTTTCACTTTTGCAGAAGACTTATTCAAGCACCATTTTTTTTGCTGGAGGGAGAGAGTGAGCTAAGTCAAGGAAGGAGATGGTTGTGCCATACTTGTTAGTTCAGAAAGTCTGGAGGACTGAGAGTAACTTCAAGAGCACATGGGAAAAGCAGATTTGCTGACAAGTAAAGATCAGATGCCATTAGTTATTTTCCAAAGCAAAAGAGACAAATGAACATTCAAGGCTTGTTCCAAATGATGGTGAAGTCCAAAAGAGTGTTTTCTCTAGCGTCAGTGGGTACTGCAGCAGGTTGCCTGTAGAGTCCAAAAATGAGCTGATCTCAGTTCCTCTTTGTTAGCTTATTTATTTATTTTTGCTCAGGAGTTGCAGAAGTCTTTCTGCTGATAACGAGTGCACAGTCAACTCGTCTCACAGTGTGCTTGAGAGCCACAGTGAGTGACTTGAGAGAGTTTGCAGCCACCTCCACCCTCACGAACGCGGCTGCAAAACCCCTCGGGGAGCTGCTGGAAGAGGCGCTTGTTTCACCACTGTCGCTCCCTCCTCCTCTTCAACAACACACAGACTGAAAATCCCACCCTCGGTGATTCAGATCAACAGACGGCCCTGTTATTTCTCAGACTGAGAACTCCTAACATTTCCTGCTGATAGCTATTTTGGGAATATTAAGCCTGAATGTTTTGGTGGAAAAGAGAATTCAAAGGGCCACAAGAGCAGGGGAATGAGTGAATGAACCCAAGCAACTCAACAACACTAAAAATTTTGTAAGGCTTTTTTTTAAACACAGAGGGAGCTTTGATAGCTCACATGGCAACAAAGACTTTTGTCACGCAGGCTTCTTGGAGTTACTATGAAAGCATCTCCATTGTGCCAGCATTCCATTGCAGGAAGCAAAGCTTGTAGTGTAGCGTGAGATAAAAATATTTGTAAGGCTCATCACTTTTTGACATCTCCACTCCAACACTTCCTCCCCAAAGCGGTGTTTGCAGACAGCTCCGCTGTGCCTGCTGCTTCTGATCTTCAGCCTCACCCAGCAAACATGCTTGGAGCACATGTGCTGATGCAAACCCTACGAGGAGGTGGAGGAACTTATAGTGGCAGCCTGAAGCCAATGGGGATAGCTCATCTGTTCAAGGTGTGTGAGATCTGGCCTCCAGCGAGCAGTCATTATTCCTCATGCTGAAGCACAAAGGGGCTGAATCTATCTATGAAATTACATTATGCTGCAGAAGTGGAAAAAAATTGGTGTCCTGTGATCACAATTACATAGGTGCTGGGCCATGCTGGAGACCACTACATAGTTTTGTTTTGATTTTTAAAAAGCAGCTGGGTTTTCAAGTCATTCAATAAAACAAAATCTCTGACTTTCAGCAGAGGTAGTACAGGCACTGGATTAGGAACTGTGTGACTGATTTCAAAAGTGTAGTTGTTTTGGAAAAAAAAGTACTACACTTTATATTTCTCTCTTTTTGCTACCTTCTGCCTCAAGAGCTCAAGGCAGAGGAGCATTTGTACGAATTACAGCTAACCAAGAACATACAATATTTATCCACAATAAGAGCTTTTACTTCAAGAGTTCTTTGGAGCAAAATGGTGCATATAAATTTGCATTTTAGAAGAAGATTCAGCCTTTCTAGGTCTGCGCAGTGAAGACCCTGCCCTGCTAAATATTTCCTTGTAGCTAAAAACGCCTTAGTATCACCCTGGTGCCCAATCGTCGTGAGCTTGGGTGGATGACATCGTTCACAGGGGAAAGTTTGAAATGCAGTGTGCAGTACAGTTACAGGGAATATACAGGAAGGTATCAGGACACATGGGGCTTGTGCCCTACTGCCTGAGAGTGCAGAGTACAAGTCATAACCATATGGAAAGCCACAGGTTTCCCAAGCTCACTTGCAGCCTCTAGGCATGTCTTTGCACACACCACATGGTAGGACACATCCATCCTCACGGCAGATAGTGTGCCTTGTGTAGGTAAGCCAGTGGACAGACCACAGTTTGCTGACATGCCTGGAGAGTCTGGGATCTGGAAAAAATTAATGAGATTATTCTGAACTTGAAGTTGCTTTATGTAGTACTTTCTTGCTACTCAGCAGTGTGGACTAAGTAGGAAAATGGAAAAAAGAAAAGTATGTAATAATTTGAATTTGAAAGTGAATTTTGATTTGATTGAGTTCAGCAGTCCTTCTGTGACTTCTGCATTTATTTGTATATTCAAGCTCTACAAGAATGGGGGCTTGCCAAGTGAATTTTAAACAGAGATGTTAATGTACTGACCATCGGTGAATTCCGAATGGTTTATATTCTTGTAAAATTTACACTGCTCTGTTTTGTTACCTAACTCCCCTTACCAGGGAATAGAAAGGGAAATAGTTGGATATAGCAACTATTGCATATAATAATTTATAATGGACTTCTCTACAGGGAAGACACTGTTTGCTGATGTTACTATTAAACCTAAATAATGAATAAATCAGAGAATGATGCAAATTTATAGAGAGTTGTCAGACAAAGGTGAAACTCATCATAAAAAAATATTAGTTGCAAATGGCTTGCTGAGCTTTAGTTCTTACTCCTGTGTCTCTGAGGCACCTTGACTACTCACAGGCCAATAACCTTCAGTTCCAGCACGGCAGACTATAAACTCCTCTACCTGACTCATAGAATCAGAAGAATTTTAATTAAAATATTTGTGAATATTCATGCCCTCCCTCAGCTCCAAAGTGATCTCAAAGCAGAAGGGGGCTTTCGTTGTCAAGGTATATTGGTCATTCTCCTTTCACCTCTCTTGCCGCTGAATATCGCGTGAAGCTTAATTTTGCATTGTGTCAGAGTAACAGCAAGGGGCTGAGTCCATTAAAGGTCCTACATTTTGGATGGTGAAGCTCATTTGTGCCTCTTGACACTCAGTACAGCATGGGTGGGGTGAAAATAATGTGGAAATGTCATGTCTAATGTAGAGTAGAGGTCGTTGGCACCTGAAAAGGGAGGCTTAGATCAGTGACCACTCAGCCAGGGTAGAAGGCTGCAATCTCATGTCAGTGCTGATGGGCTTGCTCGTGCTAACAGGCTGCTGTTAGCATAACATCTTTTGGGAAAGGTCTTTTGGATGTGGGACATCTGTGTCAAAGACTTACAGAAAAAACAAAAAAAAAGCCATTTTGCCCAGACACTTTGAGTTTTAAAGCACCGATGTAGGTCCTTAATTTCCTGTCATTTTTCCTCATTATGTTTGTGACATCTAATTATCACATGGATATGAATTCTGAAGCGGCCCATGCCCTCTCCCTGCCTATTCCTATTTCAATAAAATAAAGATTATAATGTCTGCTGATCTCACAGGGGTGCTGTGAGGGACCATTTTATGGCCTTTTGTCTTAGAAGAGAAGCTATAAAAGTTCATAATGTCTTATTAGTGATGCAGATCAGTTTGGAGTGTCCATAAAGGCTTTTCAAGACATTTTGTATGAAGTGTTTCGAACCAGTGAGGGCCCCCCATGCTCTGTAGTGCTGCAGGTCAAGGGGGTTCAGCCTACCTCAGGCATCCTGGGATGGGAGACATGGGTTACTTTGTCTTCACAGACACTCATGGAGAAATGAGAGAAACAGTCTGTTGGAGGAGACAAATCAGGCCACTTTTTCTTCCCACTCAGCAACCCTAAACCTGCTTGTCTCCCTTTTCTTATCAAGGCCTGGATTTGATTTGGTTTTTATTTTTAATATCCCCGTCTGTGAACAGTCTCTAAGGGAGGCGTTGGGTTATTGTCTTTTTGGCTTTCCCAATTGAGATTGAGCTGAGATTAGCCAGGGCATAACTCCTGCCTCGGTTGCAGTGCCTTTGCTTTGATGCAATATTTCAGTTTTAAAGTCATCATCTCTTCCCAGCAGCTGCCAACCACACGCCCACCCTCACAGTATATTGTGTCCTGAGATTCACATGGGCAGAATAAATAGACATTTGCTCAATTTTCTCACATACAGGTTTGGCAAGATCCACTCCATCCTTCCATAACCTCTTTGGTCTGGTTTGCTTTCCCTCTCTGCCTGACTGTTCTCCTATTGTGATTTCCCCAAGTGAATCCTTTTGGGAGAGTCACTGGAGGACAGTGCCATAGCTGAAACAGCATACCAGAGCTGAGTGAACATTATAACAAGCTCATCTGTAACCTGTGGCCTAAAAGAAACAAAAAAACAAAATATGAGGGAGAGTTGCTATTATTATGTTGTAGAGACTGTGATTTCCCCTGCTATGTTTTGCCACTTTCTTGTTTTTTGCTTTCCACCTCTGCTCTGTATGAGATTACAAGACTTCAAAAGCATTTATCTATTATCCAGAATATAAAATCTCAGCATGACCTGCTGGTTAAATCATAATCCACTATGTACAATATGTGCCATCTCTTCTCTAGATTAAATTTAACCAGGCAAGAGGAGCCTGTAGCATTTCCTCACCCATCCTGCGAACACCAGCCTGGTGGGAGCAACAGGACCACTGCTGTGAGCATCCTGCTGCCCATCTCTGAACAGGATGTGTGGGAAAGGTGGGATCTAGTACAAACAGCTGAAGTTCTGGCATGAAGGAGAAAGCAGTTTTCTGCAGTTCCTGCTGTTTGCTGCCTTTTTCTTGTCCTACTGCTTTCAATAACCCCATGGGAGGCTGATGTCTAGTGGCCCGTTGCAACCACTGGAAATAGAGTTGTGTGTTCTTTGTGAGAATCATCAGGGAGGTGGGGAGAAAACCTTTGTTCTCACCGCAGTGTAATGCTGGGCTGCCTGGACCTATCTCCTGGCCCTGCTTAACCAAGATAATACCCACCTTCTTTGAGGAGTTTTTTTCCTTTCCCCAAAAGCCAGTTCTGAAAAGGAAAATTCTTCCATCTTTAGTTCTAGCAGGTGTGAAAGCTTGTTTATAAATCAGCAACCCACACAGCATTATGAGGGATCAAACCTTATTCTTTCAAGGTCACTGAAATTGGCTTATCATAGTGCTGAATCTTGTGGTGTGCAGTCACAGCCCATTTTTAAATATTTGGATGCTGTCTCTCAGAGCAAGTTTATGCTGGCTGTGTGAAATACTCTGCATGAGCTTTCAGGGAGCATCCCACTGGCAGCATCTGCTACATGCTCTCACATATAGGCCAACCACATGAGCAACCCTCCCCACCACAAACAGAAGGCCGAAATCAGGCCTTGGTGAGGTCTGCATGAAAGCTTCTGCCTCTCTCCCAGGCTTTGCCAGGGCACAGTGACAGCAAGGGGCTCGCCCTTTGCAGGAGCAGCTTTACAGGTGGAGATGGAGTCGGCCCTGAGGATGCACGTGCAGCGGCTGAGGGGAGGCAGGTGAGGAAGAATTTATCTTCTGCAGTCAGCAAAGGGGCTTTTGCTTTAGAAAGGTTTACTGCTTTGGAGAGTACAGGTACTGAGAGCTGGCAAGGAGCATGGAGGTGGAGTCAGTCAGCCCTAAGTAAAATACAGGCTCTTGGGTCCATGGTATATGTGGTTCAGCACCACTAGTCATATAACAGGTTTGTATTCTTCCCTGTCACACTTCCACAGTCTGTTGCATCCAAATACCACTGAAGAAATGACATGACACAGTATCAGAACATTTTTCCCTCCTTGTAGCAAGAATATATAATAATCTCTCTGGAAAGCGCATCTCAGACTTTCCAAGAACAATAGATGCTTGTAAGGCATCCAGTGAGGTCAGAATAGCTGGAGGCTGCAAGTCACATAATAACTTTTTGTGCTTGCATAGTGTTTCATTTTCAGTGATCTGAGTAGGAGACAGGAAATAAACAGATTTTTTTTTTTTTAATGGCTACTTCTCAAGCCAGTGGGATTTTTTTTTTGAAAACCAGGACTTGCCATCTTAATTATCACACTGGTAAAAACAGGATCATGCCACAGAAACAGGGCTCCTCCTCTTCAGAGCAGACCTTGGAAAGAGAAGGAGAGTACTGGGAGTTTGGAAGTGGTCTGAGTGGTATCCAGCTCGTGCAGGCGTGGGCTGTAAAGGTGTTCTGGTCTCTCTACTTAAATGTGCATGATCATTTCTGGTGCTAGGGAAAAAGAAAAAAAAGGTCACAGAAAATCATGAGACGTGATTATTCTTTATCGTGACTTGATACATTGAAAGGGAGGCCCTAATATTTAAGGTCTGTTTTGCTACCCACCTATGACAGAAAATCCAGGTTTCACTCAGCCTGGCTTGGGAAGTGAGATGGTGTTACTAGACATCCTTCAGGCTGGGATTAGGTCCCTGGTGTACTGTGTTCTTTTCAATAGTGTGGACAAAATCACAACAGGCTCTAAATCAGTGCTATTATATATTGCTTCTAATTAAGGTTGCATAGACTTGGATTTGAGGAGGATTTTGAAGAGCTTATTTGTGTTTGCTTTTCTGCTGAAAACCATTAAAAATTTCATTAAGCTATATAAAACCAGATCATAATGTACAAAATCATATTTGCTGGAGAGGGTTTTCAGCACTCCCTAGGAAGAAGCCATTTATGATCATCTGAATTACCATAATTTGGCAGGAGGAGAAAGAAATGGAGGAATCTGTACAATTCCAGGCCCTGTTTTCTGACTGTGCCACTGTCACCCATACTCTGGGCAGCTGCCTTGTACTATCAGGCAGAGAGGAGTGGGTGCAACAAGACACTGCTTTGAACAGAGGCCAGGTAGCCAGAGTTATGGCACTTAAATAAAAATTGGGGTTGTGCTTTTTCCCTCTACATGATTTTCTGCAGAGGCTGGGTATCTATGTATGTGCTTTGGCACAGGGGCATGGTGCTGAATTCTACTGGCTCATGCTGAATAATATTTAGCTGAAATATACAGTGCTTCTAGTCTTAGAAAATACTTCGGTCAGGAAGTCATTAATTTTAGTGTCAGGACAGGGAAAACAATTCAGCAAATACTTTCAGGAAATACGAAAACATAAATAGCAGATGCATTTAATGGACCTCAGAGTAGCATTTTCAGCCCAGAGATTTTTATTTTGCAGTTTCTGTGATTTGGTAGAATCTTCGACAAGGGGAGTATTTATTGGTAAAGAAATCTACTTTTACATCCTTCTTCCCTCTCCCCTCCAATACATCCTTACATATATCTATACACGCATACTTGCCATCCAAGTGTGAGGACACATATTAGGGATAGGGAAATGCTGAGCTCCAGGGCCTTCTCTGTCTGATTTGCACCTCAGAAAGGAAAATTCACAATTGAGCTTTAGGATATTTTTGGATACTGTCTTTTCTTTTGAAATTCTTTCACTTAAGTTAAAAAGACTTGAATATGCAGAGCAAAATATGCTTGAATATTTGGACCAAAACCTGACACTCAGCTACCCTTGCTGGAAAAGCACCCAATTCTTCTCACCTTGTCTGAGCTGATGAGTATTTACCCATTTCAGTCTTACTCCACTTTCCGATGCTTGAAATTTCCCCTTTCTCTGTCCCTCCACCACAATCAATTTATAGCCCACTGCCAAAAAATGGGCATCTCTTCCTACTCTGTCTTGAGTGTTTCAGATCACCTTGCATCCACCCCATCCCACAGAGTAACCCCACATTTCCCATCTACCTCTCTGGGGCTTCACCTTGTGCCAAGGTTCTTTCTCAAGTGCTTCCTCAACCCATGCCCGAACCCCTTCCCCAGGCTTTTCTTCACGTGACTTTTAACCACATCCTGGACCAAAAATCAGGCCCCCAAGGATGCCCTCTGGATCACTTCTCCATGATGGTAATGACCTTTCTCCCCTGTGCATCTCTTCACAGAACTTACAGCTCCTGGCAGAAAGAGTGGATGGGGCCTTTCATGCATCTCCAGCTCATGTTCCTTGCTGTGGGGGTGGTTCAGTATGCTCCATCCCTACTCCAGGAAGGGCCTGAACCACAGACCTTTGGAGGTGAAAAGGAGCAGCCTTCTGACCACCTGCATCCTCCTCAGTATGGGGAATAACCCTGGAGTTAATAACCAGAGAGGAAACCTGGGCCCTACACTGACGTTTTCTTTTTTTCTTTCTAAAAAGAGGCAAAAAGAGGTTTTGTACAGCTCAAATGGACTTTTTTGTTTTGTTTTGTTCTGGCCATCTAACTGAAAATATCAATTATTTCCACAGTCACAGACACTCTTCCAAACTCCCACTCTTCATGACTAGTGCTCCAGTGGAAATTTATGGATTTATTATCACAGAAGATTCAGCCTCAGCTCTTTGGTTTCTATAAACAACGTTTTCCTCTTCTTTATGGCTACTTTCACCTTTTCAGAACTCAGTGCTAACAGCACTGCTCCATGCACATCTGCACATGTGCTACCTGAGATTAAAAGCTCATGACCCAGCCATGACACAGCCACTCCTCTTTCTGTTGGAGCTGTGCCATTCTTGGCCTTTGTGCTTGTTCTTTGTGTAGTTCAAGGTGTAATTCAGCTGTTGCTGCTATTCCCCAAACACCTAAATTGCTTTTATTTCTTACAGCTGACACAAAAGACAAAATACTTCATGCTACTAACCATATCTGTGTTTAGCCTAGTACGTTGTAGGACTACCTTGCCATTAAGGCTGCCTTTCCAGGACAGGGCACAGCTGGAGAGTACTTGGCCCTACCTTCCTGTGCACAAAACTGGAGTGGAGTAGCTGGGATTAAGCGTGGCACACCTTGTGGTAAATTCCGATATGTTGGCAAACTCTCCTGTCCAGTTTGCTGCCAGTAGGAAAGGCATGACCAGCTACCAAGGGAGCAGAACACAACATGGATGTGGGACACCATCCTCAAAGGCTCAAACAACAGATGGATCTTTCAAGGCTTAAAAGATGAGCTCTTTCCTTGGGAGATGAAGGTATGTATTTTAACAAAGTTCCTCTAAAGTGCTACAAAAGGGAAGACCAAAGCCATCAGGGAGGTCCCAGAATTTGGAGTCTCCCCAGAGCATGTGAATTTTGTGCTTACAGCTGGATGAATACACAATTCTTTCCTTCCAGAGCAAGGGTGGCCTGACATCTTTAAACCTGGCCTTGGTATTTCAGTCAGTTTATGCCATTTTTGATCTCTGTATCTTCAATTTGGACTCCAATATGCACTACCCAGGATTTGGGAGTGGCATTCCTCAAACACAACCAAGGATATGGAGCATGATATCCTGATGAAAAAAAAATTATGTGTTCCCTGATTAGCACATGCTTATTCATGGAATTAGTTTCTTCTGTGGTTTAGAAGTTTAGTTGAAGTTTGACTGCAAACTCAGTAGTACGGTTGGTGACACATCATCCGTGCTGCAGAAGTCCATAAAAGTACCATTTCTGCCACAAAAATTCACCATGAAGTAATGCAAGTTTTTCCAGGGCTTTTGTTCATACTACACTTTAATGCATAACACAGATTTTTTTATTCATTAGATAATAGATACTTCACGTAATGAAAATTCATTCTGTGTAGCAGAAATACCAAGAAGTGGATTCTTATAGCTGTTCAAGGGCTCAAAAGTGGATACTTGTATGCTTTCATGTTTGATTCTTGTTCCACATCACTTCAGAAGCATAATTTTTGTTGACAGAAAATTGGCCAGGCTTAATAAAACAAGGTATTTCTATATCAGCTTCTGAGTTCTTTCTAATGTGTTGTCATTTTAGGAGCTAATTGACTTCATAGGCAAGTTACATTGGGACCAAATTTTCAAAGGCTTATGGCTCTGCAGAAAGATAATCCATAGGGAAAAAATTTAAATAATACTAGGAAAGATTAATCTGTTTTATTTCCCAGGTCTGCAGGATGCAGAGCACCACTGAATGTTATTTTAGGGAAAGAAAACACATAGTAAAACTCCCAGGTGGTGTGGTTCTCCCGGATGTCACACATGGGTGGCACAGGGGCCATTTTGTCATGTCAGGAGAAGCGGAGCATCTCAAAGCACCTTCTGGTTGGTGCAACAGGAAGCTGCAGAGCTGACCCACTAGATGTAATTCCAGATCCCTTTAGAGGTTTGCTGCCTCCACCTCCCATCAGCGGCTGCACAGTTTCTGAACCTTCTACCTCCAGAGGAACCTGAGCTCCAGGAGCGGAAGTTGCTCAATTCAAGGGAAATAGATACACTCATTCCCTCGGATGCTACTGTCTCCCATTTTGTTTTCCAAAGAGAAACAAATCACTCAAGAAGACTACAGAGTCAGGTTGTCAGAAGACATTATGCAAATTACCAAATCACGGGCTCATATTTAGAGCAGGCAAGTGAAAAGAGAGAAGTGTTTAGCTGTAACACAGTCTGAATTAACTGCTTTTGAGGCACAAGATTGTCAAGTGACTTGCTCACTCAGATGACATGTAAGGTTGGAGGAAACCAATCATGTATCAGAACTGAACTTTTCAGTATAAGCAATTGTATACTCTATACACATATGTATGTATAAAGAAATTAGAACATACGCACATACACACACATACATATACTGTTCAATTGTGCCCTCTTGTAAAGTCATCCCCATTGAAATTATCATATATTTCACAAAGTCAGGGATTGTTACTGTTTAAAAAACTCTCATGCATTCCTTCCTGTCTCATGACATTCAAAGCTGTGGTCCTCATGAGCAATCCAGCAAAGCTTTGGAATGGGAATTGGCTATATGTACCATTGTTTCTACTTTCAGCAGGAGACCCCTTAGGCCCCCGTTTTACATATTTGGGCAACTCATGTTTTGGATTACACTTCTTGCTAAATGTCAGAGGCAGCAGGAGGATGATTATTGAAAGGGCAGTCACTGCTCCCAGGCCAGCCCTTCCTCCTTCAGACAAGAAGATCACTGCAAACTCTCAAGGTTTGCAAGTAAAAACAGAAGTGTGAAGTGCATAGGCTCCAATTTGAGATCCTCCATGGCTCCTCCCTAACTTGCTCAGCATCTCTGGAAACGCGTTTGGACAGGAGGGGAAGTCATTTCTACTCAACCCCTGATCAGCCTTGGCTACCCAGAGAGGCACATTTCCATGTTTATCAAAAACAGAAGTCCCATCTCCCAAAAACTGCAGTGCCTGTGTGAAATGGGGATGTACAGGACTGAAGAGAAGCAACCTGAGGTTCAGAGAGATCAGGCTGAGGCACAGGATTAAAAGTCACAGTAGCAATTGCCACTGTGGTGCAGCAGCTTGGGGTCCTGCTGAACTGCTGATCAAAACCACCCTGTAAGCAGGGCAGCATCTTCTTCCTGCAGCATAACCCTGCGAGTATGAGAAAGCTGTTTGTTTCAGGAGGTCACCTGGGCAGCAGCTCAGGCTGGGCAGGGGGTTCTGAGCATGGTGGCCCCTCATCCACAGGTTTCTGCTCCCCCGGACAGTCACACAATTACTGGCTGGTGGGGCCACAGAGCTGGGTCCTGCTTGTGGTCCTGTGTGCTTGGTCACATCTTCACATCTTGAGGTGTTGCCTTCTAATGGCTGATTCAGAAATGGAATCAAGTCCAAAAGCGAAGGTAGGTGGGCATGTTTCATTGAAGTCAAAGTTCCACAGGTTCACAGAATAGTAATACTAATAATATTACTAATAAAAATGTGCTGGAATTACTGAATTTTGCATAGCAGATTTTCCCAAAGATTTCCATATATATGTTACAGTGAATTACAGCTTATTTATATATTCTGTAAGTACTAGAGTTCACTGGCAGGCCCAGACTTCCTGTGAATGATATAAAGCTGCCCACACCCCACCCCCAGTGCAACCTCTGAAACAGTTTGTCATTGTCTTCAGATGAAAATGTGGCAAATACTCCCAAAACTTCCATCAGGGGCTGTATTCTCCCTCCTGTGCTGCAGTCAGATAGCAAAGACTCCTCAAATGGGTGGAGGGAAATCTCCTGACACAAGCATTGCACATTTTGGTTTTGGTCTGTCACTTCCTCACACCGTCACATCCCCACCTCCCACCCCCCACTGCTCTCTGTAACCTGGAGTTAAGAAAGCAGTTCATCTGATAACTCCAGGAAAGGTCACAGCATTTGGTTTAGCATTTTACTGAAAGAATAAGCAGCCTGGTTCTCTGGAGTGCCAGGGACAATGATCTAGTGGCCTGTGCACAGGAACAGAAGTTATAAATTCCTAAATCTTAATCCCAGCACTGACAATCACTTCTCTGGCAACCTTGAGCAAATTGCTTAACCTTTCTGCTTCTGCCTCTCTCCAAAGCAAAATTGTGAATTCTGCCTCACCAGGTTTTGTTGAGAGTTAACTTTTTAACGTGTGGGTTCAATTGTCCATCTGCTGGTGTTGGTTGTGTTCTGTGTGTTTGTCTGTGTCTAACACAGTTGATATCTGCTTCATGTGGATGTTCAGAGCCTGATAGAGAAACCTCAGCAGTTTCACCTCATAAAGTGGTCTTCCAGCAGTCTTGGGACAGGAAGAGCAATGATTAGAGGAGGCTAAAGGAGATCATTGACCTGTCAGATTGCCTTTCCTTAGGAAACTTTCCTGGTTGTTTCAGAGTGGGGGGAGAGGGGCATGAGCATCACTGTCTATTGATGTTTCAGACCATAAGGATCTCTGCCTAATCATCCGTTGAAGAAAGCGGGGCTGTGGCTTGGAAGAGGAATGATGCTGTAGATGAGCAACATGGTGTGCATGCTGCAGATCTACAGTGATAACTCAAAATATTTAACTTTGAAGTTGTATGGAATCAGGCCCTTCATGACAGTTTCACTCGGAAAAGAGGATGAGTGAGGCAGCAGTATATGTTCCATCAGTTTCACTTCTCTCCACACTCACCTATCAATGTTACTTCATGTGCCATTAATTAGACTTAATAGTCTATACTTTATCTCCCTTGTCATAACAAATTAAGTGTGAAAGATAAAAAAAAAAAAAGAAAAAACCCACTCAAGTGATCTCAACATTAACAAGCTCAGTTTTCCCGACAACCTGAATTCAGCAAAGTGCTTCAGCATCTGCTTAAAGTTCAGCATGTGTTTAGGTGTTCTGTAGCTCTGAGGTGTTCTGGGACAGTACCAAGTGGAGGGCAAACCTCCAAGGTTGAGTTGCTCAACCTTCCAAATTGATGTTAGTAGTTCTGCCCTGGGCAAGTTACTGCCTCCACTCCAGTGGCATTGTTTGACTAAACAAATAGATGGTGGGTGCCTTTCATTTGTCACTGATCTTCAGCTTAAGGGCAAGTCACTCATTTGGAACCCAAATTTTCCAGCTCAGTGGCTATGTTTTTGCTTCCAATCTGGCTGCTTATATATGAATTTTTAGTTAGGCAGGAGATCAGCTCAGAAAACTTTGGCTCCAGGCAGCAACTGCATTTCAAATAAGCTAGCCTGAGTATACATCACAGAAATGTGTTACACTCAGAGCTGGGGATGGGGAGAGCTCTCAGAGATGCTACCCAACTATTTTTGGTTCCAACTTGGGTCATTATATACTCGCTCTCACATTCTCAAGCTTGAAGGACATGAGCCATGAAAGTTGAAAACCTAAAAGATAGAGGTGTCACCTCCATTAAAGCCAACAGTTCCCCAGATCTCACTGAAAGTTCTTAACACCTTGAGGGGTCAAAACTGTATGCTATAGAAATATTATCTGGAGCTTTAAAATATTTTGGCTTCCAAACTTGGCCCAAATATGGAAGAACAAATTAGTTCAAAACAGGAAGGAAAAAAGAAAAAGATCCTAAACCAAAGCGCTCCCATTTTCACTGGATCTTGAGGGGTTTGACTTGAATTTTGTTGGATGGAGATTGTTCAGCTGTGCTTTTGTTTTTATTCCAAGTGTCTTCGTGCCCTCCAAAATCAGCACTAATACAAGTAGCATGGCACAAAATAATCTAAATTTATGCCTTCAGAACAAAGCCCAGAAATATGTGCTGCCGTAAAGATTCCTGCTGTGCTGAGGTCCGAGGTCTGCCTATATCTTTACTGGCGAACTCCTGCAGGAACAAAGAGCGGGCAAAGGCATGACTTGAACCAAGTTGCTTCTCCCTGCTGCAATGAGAAATCAATCCCTGCTGCTGCCAATTAGAGGGCTAATTGAGAAGTGGATCCTGAACCCTTGGAGAATTGCTATGTGAAGGAAATTTCCTGCTGCTGTCAATGGTGCTGTGATACAGAGCCAGGCAAAGGCTGAGCTAACAGTTGCTGGGATAAGCATTGTGAGGGAAAGTGCTTTTTGGGAAGAAAAGTATGATGCTTCAGTATTTACGTAAGGTTTAAAGAGTATTTGAGATGTGGAAGAAAACAAGAATGCAGGCTTGCTTTCTTGAGATTTGGGGGCTTGTCCCAAAGACCAGCAGTAGGTTATGTCTAAAACTGCTGGGTATTTGTCATTAAAAATTTCCTGAAATGTGGCATACTGGACTTTTCCCATGGCCAGGGCATTTCAGGCTCTTTGCTGATGAGGCCCAAGATAATGTTATTTATTTCTAAATTCTTCCAGAGTGTCTATTTTGTATTAACCACTGACCTTTGTCACCTTCCCTCTCTATCTATGGTCTCACCCCAAAAGCCAGCTGAGCTGATTAATTGTTAAGACCTAACTCAAAATCAGGACTCTCACATGAAATCAAAAGGTTAAATCTAGATTAAATCTAGATGCCCACTGGTGCAACCTCATAGAAATTGTTTAAGCTTAAACTAGGGATGAATTTTTCTGAGAATCATTAATTGTTTTTGTTACTTGCATTTCTTTGTCTGAAAGACATTTAACACTCATTTATTTATTGAAAAACAGTTTTACATCACAGCCAGTATCTGCCATAGAAGGAAAGACAAGCAAACTATCCCAAATTGCCAGGAAGCTATAATCCTCAGGGAATTTTCTCCTATCTAAATTGAAACTACCTCGGTAGCAGAAGGTTACTGAGGGATACTTTAATAGGAAAGAGTGAAACAGATCTTCCGTTGTGATCAGCCATGCAAGTTCTCTCTGTTCTTGGTAGAAGTGGGGCTGAATCTCAACATAAGAATATACCTGGATCACCACCCAACCCTTTACCATCATTTTGCCTTTCAGAAGGGTTCATTTTTTCCCCCAGATGCTTTTCCAAGCTCCTTTGCCAGACTCTGCACTTTTAAGCTATGACTGGCAACAGATTCACAGCAAACCAGTAAGAAGAAAGAGGATTTTCTCCTAGGATTCCTGACCTGAGCAGAAATAGGCAGTACTGGAAATAGTGCAAAACCTATCTTCCTTGAAAACTTTCCAGCCCATTTTTGCAGACTGTAGACATTTGGGCAGTGCAGATGAACTCTGGATAACCACCCAAATTTTTGGGTTTACCCATTGCTTAAAATATCACAGACTGGAGGGCACTGTCCTGAATTGAGTCTCCAGGCATTTTGAAATACACCCAGCCCTGGCTGAAGTGATCATTATAATCTGGCAAGGAAAGCAATCTGGATTCCAAACTGTAGTTATTTTTAAAATCATCTTGCCAAAGCCCTGTTGGAGATAGAAAAGAAAACCATTTTAGCCTGAAAAGGATGATCAGTAATTTCTTACTCTTGATGTAGCTAGTATTAGTTTGTTAGAAGCACAAAACTGTAGGTAAATTGCATACATCTTAGCAACTGTTAAGATTTGTAATCTTGCTGTAGAGTCCAAAATAATGGAAATAATGTTCTAAAAAGCCTCCAAACTCTGTTACAAATTTTAGTTACCACCTACTCATGGCCTCCCACACACTCTGGGAAACGAGCTAGATTTCCCAGCTGCTCTGCAGCAAGCTCTTTACAAGCAAGAGTACAATTATACTCTAAAGAAGGCTGGAGGTGTCCCTTACAGGTGACTTTGATATCTTTTCTCACAATACAATAGGCCAGAGTTGTCAAGCCATATGGTGGGCACATGCACCAGTGTGGTCAGGTGAAACAACAGTAAGGAAGTCTGGTTGAATTTAATGGGGATTCCCTTTCCAAAGACGCTTGTTATTCCTGAAAAGAGACAAAATAAAATGTTCAAGGCCAGGCTGGATGGGGCTTTGAGAAACCTGGTCTAGTGGAAGGTGTCTCGGCCCATGGGGGGTGGGGTTGAAGCTAAATAATCTTTAAGGTCCCTCCCAACCCAAATAATCTATGATTCTGTGAACAGCAACATTAGAGAGCAGCTTGCAAAGGTGGTAGTGGGTAGGCTGCTGTCACCAACACCCATCCTGGGAAAGCCATTTGTGTAAAGAGTGGGAGAGAGCAAGGGCCACAGGAGAGCATGGTCAATGCAAAGAGGGGCCCAAACAGAAATAAGTGAGCAGGGTGTGAAATCCAGAGAAAGGACAGTGTGAGCCACAGTACACTGACTGAGAGTAGAAGATGACAGCAGTATCACCTGTTTTCAAGTGTGTGAAAAGAGGGACTCAGGGGCAGTGGTGGCTTGCTAGCAAATCTTTCACTGTTTTTACCTTCTATCTGCATAGGACAACGATGGATTATCTACATTTAATAGGAATTTATGACCCAACGAGTGATATTTAAAAGACTCAATGATGCATTTAATAACCAAACATTCTTCCTGATTAGTGCTCATTTGATCTCTCGAGGATAGTGCTCCCTCTGACTGAGATTTTTAAAAAAATGGCTTTGTCTCCCTATAGTTCATGCCAGAGTCCAGGGAAGTTACAGACCTCACAAATATCTGGGGAATTAATTTTCCTGAGAATGTATGAATTATATACCTTATCCTTCTTTGATTGCTCTCTCTCTCTCTCATAACATCCTTGTAGAAGGATGCAGAATTTGGAAAGAAGAAATCTTGCTGATTCTTCATTAAAGTTTTTTTTTTCCTTTCTTTGTCAGTTTTATGAAGACTCTTTGAGCATTAATGCAAATTCTTAGCCATTTGCAAAGGTGAACAAAATTGATCTCCAGTAATCTGCATGAGTTTAGTAATTTAAATAAAACCGAAAAGGAATGAACTTGTGCCACTTGGCAAAGGCTGTGTTTCTCCTCTTCTCTGAGCCACATTTTCGAAAATATGTTAGCTTGGATTCTCAGCTCTCCATCTGAGAGGCAGAGAAGAAACAGAGGTGTAGAGAACGGGAAAAGAAGCACTATTTTTGACATTGAAAATTCAATTCTAGAGAGACTACTCTTTGTCTACTACTTTTAGTCCTGAAGATAATCAGGAATGTGCAGTATCCTAGGAGAATAGAATCACTGTGTGTCTCTGGTCACATCTCTTCTTTGGTATTCCTTATGTTTTTTGGGATTCCCGCTAAGGAGGGGAAATCAACCTTCCCCTTAATCTTGCAAAGATTTCTCTTTTCCACTCTAAACCCCTCAAACCCATTTAAATTGTTTTCAGGGAAAGGGGCAGGAGTATGCCCTAGTCATCTGTCCCACTGCTGGCCTGAAATTATGGGCAAACACAAAATGTCTGCTGCAGTCCAGGCAGAGCAGCATTTTTAACCTTCTGCTGTAGGAACTCTGAAAGCAGGATTTGTATCCAGAGGCCACCAGCTGATGAATGGTGGCTGTTTCCTTCTCGTTTACTCTGTGACTACCTTCCGAAGTTAATCACCCTTCGACAGACATGGGCAAACAAATCTTTGCCCATCCCAACAGCCTTGTGTTCTCCTTTAGCCTAGGTTACTGTGACTCAGCAGGGGAGGGAAAACACTGAAGTACTTCTTTAGGTTTTCCTACAAATCTCCCCATCACAGAGAGGGGTTTGACCACCCACGGCAGAGTAGGAGCTGGTCCCCTTTGCAGAAGCCCCTTGTCTGCACGCTGGCTTCGATGCCTTCAGCTGAACTCCTCAAAGAAGAGTTTTGTAGGCAAGTGCATCAGTATTGACCAGATCAGCCTTGATTTAATAACCCTTCCTCCACAGCAAGGAGAAAATGCTACCTCCCTGAATTCCCCATGCCTGCTCCTGCCATCTCAGGGACCCCCTGGGGGCTGCAGCAGCACAGGAGCTTTCACCCATTTTATTTAGCACAGACCAACCTCCACCACCCGCCTTTGCTTTATTTCCTCATAAGAGTCACAAAAGTCTTGATGACCTTCCCTTTTGCTCCTGAAGAAAGGTTAACAGCCCTTGGGGCTTTTTGTTTTTCCTTCCCCTTCAAAAGTTAGCTTAGTTTTAATGATAAAAATAAACAAGACCATTGAAATGTCCCCATGGATCCAAGCCTGGTTTAACTCAGCAGAAGGGCACTTCCCCTCCTTTCTTTTGTCCATTAGGCCTGCCACTGAAACCTGTACTTGAATTTCAATGTTTTTTTTTTTTTTATGTGGGCATGATTTATCTCCAACTTTATCCTGCCAAGTTTGCTTCTCAAGCTCATTCTTTATTGCATCACAATAAAAGCATTATACAACTCATGGCTCCCTACAAAAAAAAAGTTTCTCAGAGCAGTTAACATGAGAAGTCATTAATGAATGTTGCAGAAAATACTTGTCTTTGCTGTGTATATGCAGTTTATATGCTATGTTATTCTAATGACCTGCAAAGAAAAAGCTGTATATTTCTCAATAGCTCAGTCTAGAGCTATACATAGTAATGCCCATTCACAGAACCAGCCTTGTCTAGTGTGTGACAGAGTGGCACACAGACAAATTCATCCTTATTTGAAATACCAAAATAAAAGTGCCTTCTGTACTTTCTGCAGAATGTTCTACCTTGAAATGGGTCCAGGTAGTTTCACTGTAGATGCAGATGAATTTTCTGCCATTTGTATCACTGCTTAAATGTATTATTCATTCAGAATGATTGATTTGGTGTTCTGTCCACGTTGTTAAAATGCTACTGTCTGTTTGTCTGTCTGTTAATCTGTTTTGGCATCTTACAGAGATAGACCTATAGAAAACACTTTTTGTTTCTTTTGAAGTAGTGACAAAAAAAAAAAAAAAAAAAAAAAAAAAAAAGTAAATGTTTGATCTTTGAATTCATATGCATAAAATATCTAAACCACTGAGATGACTGAATAGCCAAAAGGAGAGGTTTTTATATTCTGCCAGTGGTGTGCTAGAAGCACAGTGCATTTGTTTCTGCCTGATTAGTGGGATGCTGGGGCTGGGGAGCCAGGAGGAGACATTGCAGCAGAGGAAGGAGCTGCTCTCTGTAAGATCATGACCTCCATTCCAGTGTCATTTCACACCTCAGGCACTGATCTTGTTACATCTCATAAGCTAAGCAAGGTCAGCCCTGGTCAGGCTAAGCGCTTGAATAGGAAACTTCTAAGGAAAAACTCAGGCACTGTGGAAAGCAGGACTGGTGGCTGGGTAGGTGACATTATTCCCTTGGAGTTGGTACAAAAGACGTGCTCTTTTAAGAAGCCTCTGTGCATCCGCTACGGCTCTGCTCCGGCAGCTAAAGGCACTGCCTCTCAGGTGAGCCAGACCCAGAGGCTGCAGCAGCTGAAGTTATTAACAGCATTTCTTCCTGTTTCCCCCCGGAGCAGAGGTGCTAACCCCACTGGCTGCCCAAGCTCCACACTGGGTGATTACAAGCGTCCCCAGAGCTCCCTGCTGCAGTCCCCATACTGGAGGTGACACTTTGCTCTACTGCTTTGGCAAGCTGGCCCAGGCAGCATTGCTGGCAGACTCTATCCCCAAGCAACCTGCAGCTCAGGAGGAGGCAAACTGAACATATGTGCTGGGAAAGAAAACTCTGCTGTTTTGGAAGGGTGCTTACTCATGAAGGGGAAATAATGAAAAGCCAAGAAATGCTCATGTGAAAATCAGCTTGGTGCCACCAGCTCTCCTGATCTCTTCCCTTGTGCTCCCAGTCACAGCCTGTCTTCTCTCCTGAGGAGTCTTGACTCATCTGAGACACAAGCCCCTGTGATCCCCACTGTCTGATGCAAGAAAGAGTGTTACACCCCTCGTGTCCTGGCAGAAAGCCCCTTCTGCTCTTATGGGGTGAATGTATCCTGTTGCTGTAGTTTTTGACAGCAACATCAGGATGCTGGAAAGAGAGAAGGACAACTGTGTTGTGCTTTGTTCATTGAATGAGTTGCAGGACACACTGCTAAGGAAACCAGATGAAGAAAAAACTCACCTCAAACCCACAAATCCAATGCCCACTACACTTGAAAGTGTGCAGCTATATGGTACCATGTTTGAGAGATGACTAATTTGGGCATTTAATGAAAACATTAAATCCTCTTAGAGTGGTCTACATTTTAATGCTGCATCTCATGCCTGAAAGTGCTCTGCTTACCATTTCAGTTGTGAATTTTCTGAAGTGGAAGGTGTTTCCTGACCCCACTTTCAATCTCTCGGTTACAAAACAAGTGGTGAGATGAACACTCCATCAAAGTCCTAAAAATAAAGAAATTCAAGCTAGCAAAACTAGAACCAGCCAAAATACTTTGCCTGGTCTTCAGATTAAAGGCTTATTATCTCGGTTCAGTGTAAAGAATTCCTTTAGAAGACAAGGGTTCTTTGCAGTCTCTCCCCTGCTGGTGTGGGCACTCCTCTGCCACTTTGCCCTGTAACTGAATGTGCTCACGTACGAGCAGTCGGGCACAGCCGTGGGTGCCTCCAGCTGCAGGCACGGCACAGATGGCAATGTTGCTATTAGGGACCTAAGTTCTGAAATCTTTGACTTCATGAGCATTTTAGACCTAGCACAGGCTCCCTGGCTAGCGTCTGGAGTGGCTCTTCACAGCCCCACCACTGGCACAACAAAAAACCAGTCAAAACCAGCCCAAAATTCCACTAGAGGGTCTTTAGAAATACTCTTTGTATTTGACATCTGCTTTCCAGGTTGTCTATAACATGCCATGCCCCAAAATGGCATTGGGTGAACAATAGTCATTTTCTGTGATAGATCCTCTCTCAAATCCCCTACATTTGTGTTTGTTGCTGTTGTGATTCTTCACCTGCTGCCCTTTATCTAGCAAAGAGAGGTGAGTTCAAAGACTGCTCTAGAGGTCTGTTATCGTTTTAATGATGAGGTGAAGTTGGAAGGTCTGGTGTATTATGAACTTAATAGGGCATTCTTCTCATTTACGCTGACATCCTTTACATGGAGTTGTGAAAAGGACAAGGCATGGACAGCTGATCACAAGCAATTGATTTATTAAGAAATAAATGCCCCTTAGCTGTAAGTGAAGGTCCAATAAGGGAAACAAATATTTAATAAGCCCATATAATCCCCACTGGACTCACAATGTCCTTATGTCCCCATTGTCTTCTCCCACTTGCTCTACTTTGCTACATGAAGTCATCAGACAAAAAATGATAATGACAATAAATAACAGAGCTGTGTGAATAACTGAGATTTTTATTTTTCCTGGCTATGCTGAGATATCAGGAGAGAAATTAATTTGCAGCTGTCCTGCAATGAAATCTTTCCAACATTTTTTGGCAATGAATTTAAGTTAACTGTAGCATTTTCTTCTATCTTAGATTAATTTTTTTTTCTCTGACTTAAGCATCTACAAGATTTTTAATTACAAAATAAATTGAAAGAAGTATCAGAAGTGGCAGAAGTTAGTGGAACAGAAGTGGCACTAATTTTTTCTCAATACCAGAATGAAAGCTTTAGATTGTTTTTACTGAATTTTGGTTTGGAGCAGCACAAATCCACGGAAATTTTCAAATTATTTTATTTTCACCAAATCACTTGTTTTCTCTGAGGGACAGGTATTGCTATGAAGGGATTTGCCACTCTACTTGTATTCCCAGTGTTAATGCCTGTTAATGCAGGCACTCCATGCTCCTGTAGAAAAACCAGAGTGACATGCATGAGACTGATATATACACACAGCAAGGAATTTTATTATGGAAAATTTTGGAGAGGTATGGCCCTGCCTTTTGGGGTTTTGGAGTAAATCTGTAGAGATGAAACTGATGCCTGAAGGACCAAAACCACCCAATTTTTCTTTTTATGAACTTTGCACGGTTTTGAGATTAAAGCACCACACAACTTCCATCACAGATATTTTCTGCAACAATTCCAAAGAGCTAAACATTTTGAGACAGGGGTATAAATCCATCTGTGCCTGCTTTCACAGAGACCAGGACAGACTATTTTAAGACTGTGCTAGAGGGCAGACAATGCATTGGGGTTGGTCAGGAAACAGAGTCAAACCTAGACCTCCAGTTAGCATTGCCAGACAAAAATAAGTAGCTGAGTAGCTACAAGTTATAGAGGAAACTGTGTTTTATACATTCATTTTGTTCCAGGAAGTGATGTCCAGCTATTGTAAATGGGAAGTGGTGAAACCCAATGGGGAGTGCAACAGAGGGAAGTCTGTAAGGGTTTGTACAGCTCTCCCAGTGCCTTCTGGATGAACTTGGCTGCTCCCTTCCCCTCTGCTTCCACCCTCCCCTATTTATTCCCACAACACCCTCTCGTGTGTGGATCTGAGACACTGAGAAGCAAAACAACTTTTTAAATTTGTGAAAGTCACACTGAAAACCAGGAATACAGCTGTCCCTTGGGCTTTCTCATTGTAGGCTGGCATGCAACCAGGAGACCTGTTCTTTTCAGCAAGATTTTGGGTCTGCCACACCGAATAATTAAGATTATTTTGGACTGCCTGTTTATTTGTCCTCTTACAAACCAGTAGGGAAGGAAAAAAAAAAGAAGCATGGCAGTTTGCCTTTTTCTTTTCAGAGGTGTTTCCTGCAATAAGAGCCACCAGGTCTTTGTCTTCTCTTACATATTCCTACTTGCAGTAGGTGGGCTGCCCCACTATTTTGGGAAAGTAAATGTCAAGTTGAGGAAAGGCAGACAGACAGGCAAGTAAATTGAAGGGTTAGTGCCTGAACAGCTGTTTGATAACACTAATGCATTATGACTGCAATAGAGTAACCTTTGAAGAGGGTCATCAGGAGCTTAGCCACGTAGGAAAAAACACAGCTGGACTTGGTATACCGCACCAATTAATCTGGAAATGTCTGAAACAGCAGCTACCAAATGAGAAGAGGGAGGCAATGGGAGAATGGGGTTGCTTCTGCAGTGAAGATTCCAGCAGCTCTCCTGGAGTAAGAGCTGAACCAATCCAGGGCTAAGTAGCCACCCAAGCAAGGAAAACGGCCATGATAGAATTATTAATTTGTGTCACAAAATAGACAAATTTGCAAAAAGTGTGTCCGTCTCCTTATGGTCACCAGACTCCAAGAGAAAGGGATGTTTCTTTCCTCTTGAGGAAGAAGCAGAGCCTGTGACAAAGTGATGCAGATCCATGAAGAGAGTGTTCTCTTTCCCTATGGACATTTTTTTACATGCATTACTGGGCAAGGCATCCTGGCAGCCAGGCAGGCACGGAAATTCGCAGTAACTTTGTTCACAGTGGGACACACGCTCGCGCTGACCAGCAGACGCTGGATCCACCTCTTGGTGTGCCTGAAACAGAGCTTTTCATGTTCAAAGGGGACACAGAAGGTTTGAAGGTTTGGAAGCTGGCGCAGGGTATGAAGGTGCCTGCCTCTGATCTTCATATGCCTCAGTTCTTCCAGGAAAACCCAAGCCAATTGCTGTTTTAAAAGGCTATTTAATTTTAAAACCTCCCCCATACCCATTATTAAGCTGGCATGATTTTCAACGCAGAAAAGGTTTGTGCCATGTGAAGAGAAAGTAAGGAAACATGAGGTGGGCCCCTGCATGCACTAAAAATAGCCTGGGGAGGCACCACCAAGAAAGTCATTTCACAGGAGATAGGAATTGAGTGGCTTCCACTCTGTGAGGCTTTACTGAGCCCAACTAATTAATGTTTGTAAAACACTTTGAAGATGAAAAGCACCAATTTATCTCTAAGTTTAATTATTTGGATCAAGTTACTTTAGACTTTCGCTAGCTACCTTCAAACACCACTGAACTCTTCCCGCTAAATCGTGAGCAAGCTCAAGGAAGAGTTTCGGAAGTCAAAACCACAGCAGCATCTTGAAATGATGGCTCTTGTGGATGGAGGGTGGGCTCAATATATGCACCTTGATTTAGATTTTACTGGACCTGGGGCTCTCAGACACACTTAAAGAAGGGTTCCTGTTGAGTTCCTAATGAATTCAGCTGCCTTTAAATTCACAGTGAATAATTAGGGCTTTTTAAGGCTGGCAATTAGAAGGAAACCAATTTTGGATGGAATTGCATTTACACTGCACAATCACGTTTCTAATACATGTGATTAGCACCAGTGATAGAACATGAACTCTTGATAATAGTGTGCATGCTAGTTGGTAACAGATATTAAACACGTGAATACAAACACAGATGTAGATGTACCAACTGGAGGAAATGTAAGGAAAATAATCACTCTAACAGCATATTCCGCTCTCGAGAAGAGAAAGGCGTTAAACAGACAGGAATAAATCTTTGGTAGCTCGTCAGGTGAGATAAATCAACATGATGCCTTAGACTGCAAAATTTATTTTGAAGTGGACCAACATTGTTCACACTCATATGGCTAATATTCTCTCTTTCCTTTTCCAGATGAAGTAGTTAAAAGATTCCTCATCACATTACTACACCTGTCTTTGCAAGTGAGGCATTTTTCTTCTTCAAATAGCATCCCCAGGGGACATTTAATTCTGAATGATTTTCTCATTAAAAATATGGTTCTACTCATAAGAAACAGAATGTCCTGGTAAAATAGGGCATGTCAGGGCCAGAGATTTATGGGTTCAACACCACGATTGAAATCGTGATTACTGAATAGAAGTATCTACAGCATTAATGATAATTTTGGGATCTCCACTCATCTCAGTAGGATGCTGCTCATCATTTTCTGGTGATTAAATAGGAAAGTGTTACTCATCACTTGTAAACTATAATCACAAGCACAACATTAGCTCTAAGGATGAAAAAACATCATCAGGCATAGATAACTCAGGGGTTTGCCCAAAATGAACTTGAAAATAGTGCAGGAAACACTGTTTGCTGCATCCCCTCTGTACATCCTGATTTAGCTGTACACTAGAAAGCAGAAACATGGAAGTCTTTAAATCTACCATTTCCTCAGGAATATTCTGGGAGACTTTGCAAGGTTTCCAAGCTAGCATTTAGCTCAGCAAGGTTTGCATACACACAGTACAGAAGCTCTGGAAATTTTGGGCCCCTTCTCCTGCCATTTGCAAGAGACAGCACCCAGGGGTGTCGTCCTTGAAAGGTGCTTTTAGGGTAAAAGCTGTTTGCACCCACAGCACTCACTCACCTGGGAGCAGCTGCTCACTGGCAACTGACAGTCAGATCTGACCTTCTGCTTTTGGGAGGAGATTCAAAGGGTCTGACAGGGAAGCCTCCCTGAAACAAAGAAGGAAATTTGTGCACAGGAGCCAATATTCATTCTTTTCATACTTTAAGGAAGACCCTCTTCTGCAACACCATAGAAAAGGTTCCAGTTAGGGAACTGAGACCGGATCTTTTTTTCAATGCATACAGATTGTGACTGGGGTCTGCTCCAGCAGTGATGCACTTCTGCCATGGGCAGTGGATCCATACATGTGCATTTTTTTACCTCCTTTTTATCTGCAGTGCAGGTTCCATTACACATTCTGCTCTTGTTTCATACACACACGATTCCTGTAGAAATCAATGGAAGTCCTATGTGCAGAAAAGCCACAGAAAGTGCAACAGAGATTTGCACCATGGATTAAGAGATTTTCAGCCCTGATCAAAGAAGAATTTTGTCCGAGGTTTGTAAAGCACTTTTGAATCCTTCTTGATGAAAGGCACTAGAAAAATGTAAAGCTGCTGTTGTTGCTAATGTTCCCTTGGCACACAACAGGAGGAAAGATGCTGAAATTAAAGTCACATATATTAATACTGATTAAGAAATAAGCAAATTCTTCAGGAAATTTGATCTGCCTTTCATTATGTGCACTTGATCTCCCATTTTCAAACAGGGCATAGTTATGTCCTGGAAAATCACAGCCTTGAACTCCACCAAACCAGAACTACAGATTATATATTATTATATATAATTTTGGAAATCTGTCTGGAATACACCATAAAGCAGGAATAAAAGAAAAACTGTAAGGACATTTGTATTTGTCAGTGTCTCCCCAGACAGAGCCCTGAGGATATGATATTCTTAGAATAAAGCTTTCATTTCACAGTGCATCAGTGGGAAAATTAACAAGCTCTCCTCGTGCTGTTCCATAATTCATTTTCTTTGTTTTAGATATTGAGCTGAGCTGGTACAGTAACTTAAATAGATAGGGGAGATTTTAAGCACAGATTTGGATTCTGGCTGGTTTGGGTTGTTTAGTTTTGTTTTGCTTTTTTACTCCTTTATCCTGCAACTTCCTGGTATCTAAATAAGAAGTTGCCTCAATTTATTTTAGCACTTGCCTTTTAAATGGAAAGTGCCAAATGCTGCTATAATAATTTAAAATACATCAGAGCAGGCTCCCTTCAGTTAGTGTAAGGGGTGTAAGCTGCATCTCCTGCAGCACCAGAAGCAGTGTTCAGTCCTCAGTCTGCTTGTCTCCCCCAGTGGCAATAGGAGCCCAAGATACCCCAAAGCTCAGAGAGAAGTTCCTTGGGGTGAGATCAACCACCACTTTTGCTCCACCTGAATCTCAATTAACAACAGGCAAACACCTTGAAAGACAGCAATTTTTGCTGTTGTTTTCTGGAAATGCATAGTTACATTTTTGCAGAAAATCACACAAATACTTCTGAAGAAAAAGAGGTATTCCTGACTCTGTTTTCTAATAAGAAAATCCTTATGTCCTTAGAAGTCCTGTGACTCCAGAAACCAAAAGGGGAGGCCATAGCAAAGCTAACTTTTCTCACTGAGAAAACTGCTTGAACAGCAAAAACATCCAAAAATTTGAGAAAATCTTATTCCTTCCTCCAGCTCTACTCATTCAGGTGTTGAGGAAAAAGAAACTCCAGCAGAAAACTCCAGTTTGAATGTTTAAGTATTTGTTAATAACAACAGGAAGGGTGGAGAAGGCGCTGTGGTCCCCAAAGCTCCAACACTGCTTCAGTAACATCACTCCTTGCAGCCCCTCTGCCTGCACAGGAGCAGAGGTCAGCATGTGGCTTCTCACAAACATCCACAGCCAAGTGCTTGCCCACTTGCCAATGAAAGCTCTTCTTCTCATTTTAGGAAAAGATTACCTACATCCTTGCCCCTCAACAACAACAACAACAACAACAACAGTAAATTCTGGGGGAAAGTGTGATATGTCTGATACACAGTAGCCTACTGGGGACTCACACAGCTTTGGCTGGGTTCTGACCTTGCTCCTTGGCTATGCCTTTCAGAAAATTCAATCCTCTAAAAGAACTGTTCTGTCCTGCTCAGCTACAAACAGCAACTGAGCTGGAAGGACATAGTCTGAGGAGTTACCTGCTATAAAATAGAGTCCAAAACAGAATTATCCCTTCATACTTTTAAATGGTCTGGTAGCTGAAGGGAGGCATTAATCTCAATGCCTTACCACCCTTATGCAAAATTTTGTTAGTACTTAGTGAAAACTAACATTAGCGGCCAAACGCATAGAAAAATGTCCTTGTTACAAGCAAAATGTTGAGTTGTAGTTGAGAAAATTAAATGCATTCTTAGGGCATCTGTAGTAGGAAAGTCATCCCTGTTCCCCACAGATAACCTCAAAGACTTCCTTGCTGCATCCTCTTGTCCATCTGCTTGCTGTTGGTAGCACATCCCAGTGTCAGGCTGCTGGGTTTATAAGATGGCAATCTGAAATTGGATGAAGCCCATGTCACTCTGAAGTGAGAAAATTCATCCAGCTGGTAGTTTTCAATAAGAAGTGATACTATCTAGTCCAGAGAGATCTCTTTGCCTATGCCCATCTATACAGTGGCATTATTGCAACATGAATAATAGTGGAGGCAGCGCGTGGTGAAAATGTATCTTCCCTAGAATAAGCTTCTTCCTTAACAGCCAGTAGTACAACTGTATTATTCTGGCTTTTGGAAGTGATAAGCCTGTTCTTGCAAAAGAGCAACTGCCCTCAGTTCCCAATGGCTTCTGGCATCAGCTGGCATTGTTCAGTGCTCCGTAAGAGTGAAGCTCTGTGGGAGCTCTCCCAAGGGAGGATGAGGATGCTCTGATGACGGTAACGCCTCTGGGTATCTGGCTGCAATGCTGCTCATCCAGAGGGTCATGACCACAACTGTGACCCCAGTCCATGGTGGGGTTTGCTGTGTGCTGGATCTGGTTCTTCCCCATCCTGCCTCCCTTATTGGGAGGAGGATGGGAGCCCTGTCTCAGTCTACAGTGCACGTTTCTTACTCTACAGCCATGTAGATGACAGACAATACCCTCTAAAGTCTGATACCTGTGCTTATATAACTGTGCATACTTTGAGTGTTTGCCTAAATGTTTCAGAACTCCATTAAATTACTAAAAACAAACAGGCTCCAAAAGTTAGAGAAGGATGAAGAAAAAATACTGTACTGAAATCTTCAAGTTCAATGGATCTGCTTTGTGCAACAATCACAACTAGCCAATCACAACCCCAGTATTCCCTTTGATGCCTATAAAATGTATTTTTAATTTCACCAGGCTGCTGCTCATTCTTATTTGAAAGGATATTTGAAAGACTCTCTGGGAATTACTAGATTCCCCAGTTTTACTACCTTTGTCATGTCACCTCTTAATTTTCTCCTGTGTAAAATACAGTCTGAGCCTCCTGAATCCTTCCTTATAGTGAACTTTCCTTGTCTCTGAACATTATCATCACCTTCTAGATGTCTCTCTGACAGTCTGATTCTTCTGCAGTGCAGGAATGAATGTAGCCAGACGTGAACAATAGTACTGAAGCCAGCATGTCCCTACATTTACAAATAACATTAGAGTGTTTTTGATTACAAAATATTTACTGCAACCTCTACAACAAAGCCATGTCTCTGTCTGTACTGGCAAGGCTTCATGCCCTACCAGCAGCCTTATTTAAACAGGGGCTATTGGGACTGCCAGTTATTTTTGAGCAGAAGAGATGACAGCACCACAAAGCATACATGACCTGATTGCTGGAATATCTCCTGTTAGTGAACGGATCTTGTTCGGTGCTGGCTTCTCACTCAGAGCTTTGTGTTCCCCTCACCAGATGGATGTTGGCAGATGGCAACACTGTTTTGCTGTTTAATTATTTAAAATGCTGCATACAAATCTACCTTTGGCACTCAACAATAGAACAGGGTGTTTGTTGTCCATATCCTATCTTTGATAGGCTGTTTCTTATTTCCTTCTTTATAAGACTGTGGACACGATTCTGGTTTGGGTACTTACACACATACACCACCCTGTGGTGGGTCTCCCTTGCAGGGGGTTTCGCACTTGCTGTTGTGGACTGAGGCTACCTGAGAGACAGTACCTGGCTGTAAACCAAAAGGACAATCCATCGTCTTCACTTGGACAGCCACAGAATCCTGCAGGTTGGAAAAGTCCTCTGAGATCATCGGGTCTGACCTTTGACCAAACACTGTCTTGTGAACTAGACCATGGTACTGAGTGACATGTCCAGTCTTTCCTTAAACACCTCCAGGGACGGTGAGGCCACCACCTCCCTGGGCAGCCCATGCCAAAGTCTAGTTACCCTTTCTCTGAAGAAATTCTTCCTGGTGTCCAACCTGAGTCTCTCCTAGCACAGCTTAAGGATTCACCCTCCTGTTGCTGGTTGCCTGGGAGAAGATGCCGACTCCCACCTGGCTACAATCTCCTGTCAGGCAGTTATAGAGAGTGATAAGGTCACCCCCGAGCATCCTTTTCCCAAGGCTAAACATCCCCAGCTCCCTCAGTTGCTCCTCATGTAACTCTCCAGACCCTTCACCACCTTTGTTGCCCTCCCCTGGACTTGCTCCAGCACCTCAGTGTCTTTCTTGAAGTGGGGGTCCCAGAACTGGGTGACATACTAGACGTGTGGCCTCACCCGTGCTGAGTAAAGAGGGAAAATGTGTTTGTGTGTTTATCTGAAAGGTCCCTTTCTCTTCAACCACCAAGGGACAGAAATCTGTCTTTTCAAGAAAAGCAGGAAACAATTTTTACTGGTAGAGGTTATCAAAAATGGTTGATTTTGAAGCTCTTGGAAGAGTTGGAAATGATTTGTTACCAACTTGTTACTGACCTTGGACTGGGGATTGTCCACCCTGGCTCTCAGGATCACCTTCAGTAGAACTGGAAGCACAAGTCTGGACTGTAGTCTCTAACAGGTGGGAAGGAGCTTGTCATCAACACTGGGAGTGATGTGCTTTGATTTTCTCTGAATCAAGTTACTATTTTAATGAATTTTTGAGCTTCCGTCATCTCCATCTAGTCACCAGCTACTAGCACTGAGTTTTTGCCAGTTAAAAAATTGCTATAAGCCTCTGGTTTTCTTGTCTTGAGGGTTCTGTGAGATTGCAGAATGTCAACAGAGCCCGTAAAATTTCAGGTCCCAAATAGTTCTCCCACTTACAACAGTCCCCAGCATCATGACCCATTCTGAATCCCACCTTGATTTCATGTAGCCCCTAACCTGCCAACTGCATGATTTGGATCAGTGCTTTGTGCTGTTGGCTGCAGGATGAGCCACTCCCAGGATTCAGGTCTTGGTACAATGGTCTGTGCAGAGGCAGCTCTGCATGAAAGGGCTCAGATCCTTGGGGTGAAGGACCTGTTGTACTCAGGGCGTTTTGGTTCAGAAAAGGAAGAATCATTGGGAAAATGGGAAGGGAGAAGCATTTCAAAGCACCACATCCTGCTAATTGGCCAATGGACCAGTGAGGAATAAGATGGGAGGAGATTATTATGTGCTACTGTGAGGCATTAGTGTTGGAGAAAGAGCCCCCTGGAATAGCTTTTATGGCAAAACCCCACAGGTTAAGCAGCAGAACTCCAGTTATCCTGTGGATTATTTTAAAAGGAAAAGCAGCAACAACGAACACATTAATACAACTTAGTGAGATAATAGCTACCCCAAGCTGCATTGATTGGAAACAATTGGCAGAGCCTGGAATATAAGGAATCACTTCCTGCAGCAATTTCCTTTTATTAAAAAAGCATTTAGAGCATTTACAGGCTTTTCATTTCTCAAGGATCTATTTTTAACTCTGTGTTCTCCTTAAACACACAGCACAGTCCAGCTGAATGCGTGGCTGGACTTTGCCATGGAAAAGTGGAAATTTGCTCAGGTGGAATTTGCTCAGAACACAGATGTTTGCCATCCCAGCATCACTGCAGAATCTTTCACCCAGAAGATGCTACTGAAATCTTCTCAAAGCCAGAAAATTCAGGCAAGCCACCCTGCTTTCCAACCTAGGCACAGAAGCACAGAATTACAGAATGAGTGAAGGTGGAAGGGACCACAGTGGATGTGGATCCCTTTTGGATCACTTGGTCCAATCTCTCTGCTCAAGCAGTTCAGGTGGAACTCATGTGGTACAATTTCTGCCCATATCTGCGCAGAAAGGTAAATTCAAACATGTAGATATGAAAGTGCAGTCCAAAAAGACAGCTACTTAAATGTTGCATCTTCATTTCCAACACAATTGGAAATAGTTAAATCTTTAAGATCCACCCAACTTCAAAGCATCGCTGAAATAATAATCATAACCACCTCAGCTGAAGGCCTGATATTCATTCCCTGTTGGGGCTATCAACAGCGACTGTGTGTTTGCTTATTTTTATTTGTTTATTTGATAGTACTTTGGTCCAACACAGGGATTTAAAAAAAGTTTATTTCTGAAATACTTGAAATGAATTGTCATTTCTATTTTGTTTTCTCATGTGAGAAAAATTTTTTTAAAAAGTGATTTGGGTCAAAATTTAGGTCAACTAAAAATAAAACATTTTCATTGTAGAAACAGTAGGCTACACATATTTTGATTTAAGTAGCCTTCCAGCCTAATCATGAGTTTGAAAAAAAATAAATTGAACATCCCCTTTAATACGGAGACAAGATTATTTGTTCTGGTGTTTCCCCTTTTGTTTTGAAGAGGGACAAACTGAAACACTCTTGATATGTGACACAGTTGCACAAATGTTTCTGCCCAAGCTTTGATTTTTTGTTATGAAGAGAAACATTTGCCCATCTCCAGCTTCAAGACCTTAAAGAACAGAAGTCCATTCTCTGCCTTTCCTGCATGGATCATCTCCTGTGGGTTTTCTCTCTAAAAAAGCAAGCCTTTGGTTATCGACAGCAGGATGGGATGAGATGTGCATTTCTCTGCAAAGGGACTCCTTTCTGCACCTCCACCTGTCCCCAGAAGCATCTCCATGCCAGCTGGGCAGAGAAAGGGCTGCCAGGACAAGGTGGTAGTGCTCAGAGGGGACAGAGGAGTGTCCTGTGGTGTGCCTGTGTCACCCAGTGTTCCATGGCCCTGCTACGGCAGCACTGCACCCTCTGCCTCGTCTGTGCTAGGGCTAAGGGGGGTTTCATCAACACTGCACTGGTGAGGAGCGAGGGCCGTCAGCCAGCAGGACCTTCCCTGCCACAGCTGGGACTCTTCTCCACCTGCATCCGTGTCTTGCTCCATGGAGGTCTCGAACCTTCTCTCTTGCTCTCTCCCAGGAGGGAACAGAGGCCACAGAACAGCTTGGGTAGGAGAGGCCCAGCAACAGGCACCGAGTCATTTCCCAGCTATGCTATGGACTACCATAGGAGCCAGCCCTGCTGTGAGGATGGAAAGAGGAATCAGAGACCACAAGGCACACAAACACAGCACCTGGATAGTGCTGGAAGAGCATTGCCAGGTCACTCTTTTAGGGTGTGTGCTACTCCAAAGAAAAGCTTTTTTTTTTGGTTGTTGTTTTTCTGGTCAAAGATTACCTTTCCTTTGCGTAAAGTTTTGTTGTAACTTTAAAATTGTTGGATTGTTGGTTTGGTATATTGAAAATAGTTGATCTGATATCTATTAGGACAGACAATTTTTAGCTCAAACTGCCTCTCCTACTTCTCAAATCAGTATCATTTAGAGAGGGAGATTATCCAAGTGGTGAAGAAGGGAATGAGAAGTCTAGTAACATGTTCGTATTATTGGCAGCAGCACAACACTGTTCCCATCTCTGCAGTCATAACTGGTCAGCTTTCCAGTGCATGTGCCCAATTATAACTTGCAAGAAGCCATGTATCTCATGAAGAATTCAGTTAATTTTCAATATTTTTCGAAGTCCTGCTAATGAACAATGCACTTTTTACAGGTCTTTCATCAAGGAGTTAATAACCAGATGAAGGTTCTCTTTTCATCAGTTTCTAAGTGATGCTCCATTTGATTGAAGAAGATCAAAAATGACGATCAGAAAATAAAAAGGAAGTTTTAAAGGCAGCCTTTGTACAACACTTTAACTGTCTCATTCCTGTTATTTCAGAAGTATTTCACTGGGCTTCTTTCAGGCTTAAAAAAATATAAAATTCTTGTGAAGTGCCAGTACTTGCCTTCTTCTTACTTTAATTTTAGAAACACTTGTGTTAATGGTGGGCAACATACCTCTGCCAGATGGTAGCCCAGGCCTAAGTGAAAGCAACACCAAGGACAGCAAAACTATTGAGATTCTGCCATTGCCTACTACACTCCCTGTGGTCCCAATCTTACATCCTACCCCATGCCAGCCTGCAGGGTCCTGTCCCACAGTGACCCTGATGCATCTCAGCGACACTCCATCAGCTGCTGCTTCGCTGGGGACTGGGGCAGGTACCTTCTGGGGCTCTGCATGCCAGGGGAGGAGGGGAGAGAGGACAGCCCTCATGCAGAAGTTCCTTTATCTTTAGTGAACGAGAAGAATATCATCCTTCTGCATTTAGTTTTACTTGAAAATTTCCTCTTTTCTTTAATGGTCTCTTGAAAGCCCTATGTGCAAATTTTCTATCCCTGGCTCATTTTGCCTTTTTCCATTTGCTAAGCCTTGATTGACTGCTTTTAATTAGAAATAGGCAAATTTCCTGTGAAGATGTGAGATGCTGCTTCCCTGAACCCAGCTCAAAAGTGCACCTGCTTTGCTGAGCTCTTCACAGCACAGCTTTACCCTTTTGTCCCCTCTGCCACTGTCCCCTCTCTGTCAGGGGAGCCAGGCACCTCATGCATACGCTCCCCTCTCCCATCCTTCCATCTCACCAGGGTTCACTCCCTTTCTGCATCCCACTCTCACTGCAGCATCCATAGCAAAACCCAGTATAATCCTCCTGTTGCCACCAAAAGAAGCTTCTTCTCTGAAATTTCCTGCAGCAGTTAAATGTTGGCCCCTTGTCCCCTGGCAGGGATTTACTTCATAGTGGGTCATTAATCTGTGGCAGCTAATAATGAGTGTTTGATGCAAGCTGGCATAACTAATTGTGACACTGGATGCTGTCATCCAAATATCCAAATTATAATTTCTGTACAGCCAGACATGTAGCCCTCCCTCTCCCTTGCAGAGAGGAAAAGTGAGGCAGAACAGGACCAAAGACATGTTGCCATCTTGAGCTATTCCATCCTGTGGTTTGAATTGTTCCCCTGAAGTGAGTGCTGGCATTTAAGGGAGGTTTCAATCCAGGAGTAATTTGGGTTTCCAGAAGTCGGTATTTCATAGCTTGTAATCATCCTACAGAGTGAAGCCTGCAAAGAATCAGAAAATGATGCATTTAATTTTAGACCAAGTTTATCAAAGCACTGGTCTTTAAGAGAAGCACTGTACTTTTGGGCAAACTCAGAACCCTCAAAAAAGTGATGTTTTATTGCAGGTGTTTTGCACACTACCTTTGTCAGGATCAAATATGATGAAAAAGGGGATAGGCAAACAGGGATTGACACTACCACACATTTTACAAGATGCTTGATCCCACTGTTCTAAGGAGGAGTTTTATCTTAAGATCTGATTCTTAAAATCGGTTCTCTTTTCAGCAGGATTTATAAATAGATCAGCAGAATAACCAGCTAATGACTCACTGTTGTAAATTAAATGGAATTTGTTACGAATATGATTCATTGAAACTTTCCTAACAAATCAATTTGTTTCAATCACACTGTAATTCAATAATAATATTTAGCATTTGTGTCGTGCTTTCAACAGCTCATGAACTTTCCAAGCATTAATTGTCTGTGTTTCACAATGATATTGTGAGCTGCTGAGTTGGGCTGTCTCTCCTTTATAGGTGAGAACGCAGACACCCAAAGAGCTTAAGGAAATGTTTTAGCCTCTTCAAAGTGTTGAAATTGAAATTACTGCTTTATATTTTTTGGTATTTGTCCTCAGGCATGGTGCACAGTGGTGGCTTGGAGTCCTGAGCCACCATGGTGGCTTTGTTCTGTCACGGTAGAGCTGGCATTTAAAAATCACCCCCTTCTGTTGCAGAGCTTGATGTCCGCTTTTTGGAAGCTTTGCTCACCACCGTGTTGCTTATCCAATATGATCCTTCTTTCTGCCTTCCTCCATTTAAAGGCTGAGCTCTGGAAACCCAGTGTCACTGTGTCTGCACTCGGGGACAGTCCCCCTTGCTGCACCCCATGGACAGATCCTGCTCTGGCTCTAACCTGCCCCCTTTGTCCCCTCTTCAATGACAAGCTAACACATTCCTGTGGCAGCTCACATTCAGTCCAACTGCTGTGAACTTCAGCTTGAGCTGCTTATCAAATGAATCCTACAGAAAAATGAAGCATTGCATACCACATACAAGCAGGCCAGAATAAGGGCTTAGCTTTCAGGTAGTCTTTGCCTACAAAATGGACATGGATGTCATATAGGGATTTTTTAAAAGCACAGAAGCAGAAAAGCTATCTGATGGTTACTCATTTCTAGTTCAGAAATCTGAAAATACCACAAGGCCTTCTCTAGGACCTATGAAACTTTGCTTTAAGCAATTTGACATAAGGTGAGCTACTTCTGGATGCGAAGGCAGAATTAAGACAAGCTTTGTCCCGTTCCCATCTCCCCTGTTCACCTATGTGGTGATGTATGAGAAGTGGCTACTGGAGTGCTGGCTGTGGACCCCTGTGTCTGACAGCAACATATGAAGAGGAACACATGAAGCTGGTTATATACACAACTGGAGGAATCTGTCAACTAGGTTTCCATCTGCTACTGCGCAGCACTGTAAGCCTAGAAGACCTGCAGTGCTCCAACTACCATATTACAAATGAGCCCAGTCTCATATCTTCTTTGAAATCAGGATGTGGTCTTTCACAGAGCACACTATTAAATTATGGAACTCACCATGCTGCAGAGGCCAAAAGCAAAATCAACTCCATGATCTGTTAAAAAAAAAAATTGAAGAAATTGTCACCAAGGGCCACAATGATGTGGATGGGTTCTGTAGCTCAGGGACTCACTAAATGACAGAGTTCCAGAAACTGGGTCTTGCTAGTGGGAAAAGGTCTTTTGTGTATGCCCATATGCTTATTACATTCTTCAGGTGCTTGCTAGAGGTTGCTGTCACAGACAGAGAGCTGAGCCACACACACCTCAGGTCTGGCCCTGAACAGCTATTCTTGTGTGCATTTTCTGTAAGGATTTGAGTGGGATCCTGGCTAAAATGGGGCTATGATTCTAAGAAACTGATGGTCATGATGTCTGTGGAGTAGAGAAAGAAAAGCTGTCAGTGTGCAAATAATAATTTATGACTCATCATTCACTGTGTCACATGAGAGGAAGAAAAATGGAGGTTTGTTGCCTGTTTTGATTTATTTTTTAAGAAATCCCTAGTCCCACCTCCCTAGTTTTCTGCCAATGCATATGGTCATCTTCAGTCAATAAAGGCTGGTGTTTCCATACACAAGTACCTGGAAGAACCAAAGGACTAAAACTCACATAGGAATCTTGATTACTGCGCTTACCCCCTTACCCAGTATCTACCATTTTGAATTGCAGATGCATTGCTGGCTGCCCTTGGTTTCCTGTCTTCTTGCTTGCATCCTCTGTGCTGAACACAGAATCACTTAGAGTAGAAAACCATGTTTGGCTCCCTGCTTATGGTAAAACACTGAACTGATGTCTGGTGCTTCCCACTGAGACCTTTTCACTATAAACTTCAGAGTCAAATAAGTCACCTTGATGCCAATATTTGTCCATGTTCCCTGATGCAATGCATAAATCATATTGCTGTTCCTTATCAGCTTGTAGTACTTGCTTAATGGGTAGCTCTGCTGCTTCAGCAGGGAATTAGCTAGAACAACATTACAGTGATAAAGTAAGGAGAGCAAGCATCCATCAGTGGGTCAATTAGTAATGTTAAAAAGGAAGGTCTAAAATAACACAAACAGTAAAATGTTGGTTCTTGTGCACATGTTCAAAACTGTTGGTCGGTGAGTATGAAATGAGGCAAAGAACAAATAATCAGGGATATGTTCTTTTTTAGATACATGCCAAAAACCTCCCTTTAATAACAGTATCTCTCATGGCCTTAACAGCTTTTATCTCTAAACTCTTTAGATGATATCTGCAGTCACTTTCAGGGAAGCTGGATTTGAAGCCTACTCTCAGTTCTTATCAACCTTGGACAAAGCTTGACGTGCTGACACCAAATAGGCAGACCTTTGAGTTCAAACCCCCACCCGTAAGTCACTCCTCAAAGAGAAGTCAGACTCCATTTGCACTCCTTGAAGCAGCAAGAGGCTTCCCAGGCAGTGGGACTTAGCAGGGCCACGGCAGGGCAGCCAGGGACAGCTCTTTGCAGAGCTCCTGAGAGCCCATCAGGCCCTGGTGTGCTGCAAACTGGCTGGAGTTCAAAGCCCGCGATACAACGCCAGCTCCTACTTCACTCAAATTCAGCTAGAGAGCTCTAAATGTGCCTAAAATGGTGTTTTATAGGCACTGATGAGGATTTCTCTAATATGGAACATTCATAATTTTGTTAGAAGGATTCAGAGTGACAATTGTATTCCAAGGGTGCAGGTGACCGCGCGCTCCGTCACTCAGCATCGTGGTGCTGGAAGGCAAGGGAATGCCCAGCCAAGAACAGCCACATCCCCTGGAAACAACCCTGCCCACCCCCTGCAAAAAGCCATGGACATCGCTGGCATCAGTGAGGAGCTCAGCCCGTGTGTGTCAGCAGATATGGGGAGGAGCAGATCGGTGACATAGTTTTGGTTGCAATGACCTTCTGGGGCAAAAGAGGTGACTTACATAAATTTAAAACAAAGAAAATCAGCTGTCACATTGTCACCACAGAGGTACAGATAAGCAGGGGGCTCCCTAAACTTTCTCCAGCACCGAAACCATTGGAATTGCCCCATTGCTGAACAGTTATTTTCCACAACACTGTTCATTAATGTTTTAATTCAGAACTCTCTACACTTCCAGACCCTATAAGCATATAAATGACTTGAAATTTAATTGCTAATTTAGTAGACTATAAGAATAAAAACAGAAGTTTAATTTCCAAGCTCCCCCATGGTTAGTATTCATTGCCCAAAAGCATCATTAACACAGCATCAAGATGGACACAGCAATGCCATCTACATTCCCAAAACTTCAAATGCACTTATATTTAAATGGCTGGAAACCAGAAAAGAGTGAGTTATGGCAAAATCAATGCATACTCTGGAAACAAGCTAGATCCACAACTATTGCAAATTAGCATGGCTCCAGTGACCATAACAGAGTTACCCCAGTGTATGCCAGCTGAGGACCTGGTGTCTGTCTTTCCATTTCTGGGCATCTGTATAAGATGAAAAATACCTGAAACACTATAGTCTCTAAATGTCTAGCAACTTTAAAATCAAATGAATCAAATTGTTGGTTATGTCATAGTGGCAATTACACTGAGTGGTTTGGGATCAGCTCTTTGTCAGCAATAGTGAAAATGAGCAAACAAAACCATTGAGTGCTCCTATAAAGAGCTTCAGAAAAAAGAATACAGTATCCTTGTTGAAACATCAACCTTTGAAATACTTTAAAATTGTCAATATTGCCTCTAAAGATGCCAGATGTACCAGAGATGGAGTCAAGCATCCTAAGTTTACTAGAAAAAAATCAAATTGGAAACTAACCTGAGAAAATGTGGACAGTGTCTCACAAATACAACATGCAATATATATATATCACTGCTTGCTGCAGAAGAAAAATTTAAAAAGCAATTATTACTAAGAGGTTCAAGTAAAAATATATTCAACCAGACATTCTGGACACACAGGCAACAATTTTAGTCATGTCTACCCAGTGAATTCCTTGAGCAGGACTGTGAAGTTCCAGGTTATCCTCACGGACCGCCCCATGGCAGCCGGGCTATCGTGGCCACCAACCTTGCAGATACAGCAGCATAGCACCAGCACCAACCACCACTCCATGAGGAGATGCAAACTAGTCCTCTCAGAAGTTCAGGGAGTTCATCAAAAACCTGCTAATTCCTTCATGTTCAAAAATGCCTTAGCAGTATCTGATATTTTTAATTAATTTTCTTAATAAAATGGCAGGTGGTTTGCTGCAGCACAGCACTTGAGGAATGTTCCCTAACAAAGCCATGAGGAAATGATAGGGAAACAATACTTTCTCCCCTGTTTTGAATGCATGCATTCCTTTTTTTGCAAAACTTCCTGGTGTGGTTTCAGAGCTGCCCTTTGAGTGGCAGTTTTTGGTCCTATCAGCATTTTCCTCCCTCTGTTATAGTTTTGTCTCTGCTGAGACCAGCACTTTAAAGTCAAGGGCCAGGTTTGGGCAGGGGCTGTGAGGACGGACAAGAGGCTGGGGAGAGCCCTGGGAAACCTGAGGAGCTGGGTTCATGGGCCTTTGCAAGGGCTCTTTTCAATCCTGGCTTGCTCTGGGACAAGCTAGGCAACTCCTAGTTATCAAAGATATGATGAAGAAATTGTCATTTTCATTCTACAGCATCTCTTATTTTCTTTTTCCCCCCTTTCATTTAAAGCGCTGTTTTCTACAGTTTCCTTTTGATGTGTCTTTAATCTTAATTTTAAATGCCAGATATTTTTTTTCCTGTAACTCCTCACTTTATAGCCTTCCCAAGTCAGTAGCAGCCTAAATTTAATGAATTCCTGAAGGTCAGATGGGTGTTTGGAGACCCATAGTTTGTGATGTAAAGTGAGGACTGGGGAATAGCTTCCATGCTACCCCTGCCACTGCAGTTGGCAGTAATCAGCAAACATCTAATCAATGGGAACAGTAGCACATTCATGGGCAAAAGATATTATCTTGGCATATAAATAATGAAAGCCTCTAAAGTACTCCCAGATGTTGGAAACAAGATTCCTTCTGGGCATGTGAAGAATTTGCTTAGAGGAAAACAGAGCAGCCACACAGAAGGAGAGGGCTGTTTCAGTCTGATGAAGTTCTGTTTATGAGAAAGTACTGCTAAAAATGAAAAGAAAAAGAAAAGAAAAGAAAAGAAAAGAAAAGAAAAGAAAAGAAAAGAAAAGAAAAGAAAAGAAAAGAAAAGAAAGGAAAAGAAATACCTATATGACTTGTATCAGCCAAAGCTGACCTCTCATCTGCCAGATACCTGTAAAGCAGACAATTGGTTTTATCTAGGGTAGATCTGCTAAATCGTCTTCCAAACAAAAGAGGCCTTGCTTTCTTATTGCCAAATATTCAGTTTACAATCAGGTTTTCAATATGTCCTGGAATCCAGGCTTCCCTGAGAATAATGAGCTTTTTGATCTCTTATAATGACAACTTATTCTGCGAGATAAGGCTACAAGAAAAGGAGAAAGAACAATTAAAACTAATTATTTCTCATGAGAAAAAGCTTTAATTCACAGTTGAAGCAAGCTAATTTTTTTAACTCTAATAACTAATGTTTTGACTTTTTAAAGAAAGTCAAAATTCACAGGATATTTGCAGAGTTGTAGCAAGTTTTCCTAGCCTTGTTTTTGTCCTAGCTTTGTTTGTTACCAAGGTATAGTTCATTTACACAGCTCTCTTTCTTCCCTGTTAGGGACACTAGCCTTGCTGATCCAGTACAGCTGCTCACTGGAGTGTATTACTCATGGCAGAATGGACCAACAGCCTCTGAATGGTCTGACCACAAGTGATCCTTGCAAACACAGCCCTTGTGTTGCCAACCCAGTAGTTTTAACAGATCTTATTTAATCTGCAAATGTAGAAATTGTTATCAGGGCAAACTCAGCTTAAGGTATCATCGAGAAAAAATTAACTATTGTTTAACCTTGTTGTACAACATAAAAATAAAAACCAGCCAGGGATGTCTCTCCAGACCCTAATGGACAGGGCTTGCCTCAAAGACCTTACCAAGTCAATGATCATTTTACCAAGACCTTCTCAATATCATGTGCCAGGACGGGCACAATCCTCAAGCAATGTGATTTAGCTTTAAAAGCCTCTTCATGTTTATCTCTCAACAAAACGACCATAATCTTCAGAAATACAGTGGCAGGGGTTTGTTAAAGCACAACCTCTGTTTCTATAAACTAAAACATTGCTGCACAGCACTGAATATCTAAAGTTCTTGATTTTTGTCAGTCTCTTTCCATGCTGGAGGACAACAGAACAATGGGAGCTGCCTCTTTTTCTCCCAAAACTATAGAGGGAGGGTTCATCTGTCAGATGAAATACAGAACTGCGACAGAAAACAAGATCACGGAGCAATGAGTGTGGGAAGGGGAAGACTCAAACTGGTAAAGTGCGGTGCCTAACACGGTGGGGACAAGATCCCTGATGGATACCAGATCTCTAGGCACTGTTACCACAATGAACACGATCCTAATGCCACATTTGAGAGAGCTGACTGGAGTCTTTGCAGATTTTAGGGGTCACTGTGGTTCTTGCACTCCCAGTAGTTGGGCTGTTACAAGGCACATCTCTCAAAGAGACTGTGATCAGACCCTGCAGGGATGCATGTACATCCTTTACCTCTTCTGGAAACTTCAGTGCTCCAGCAAGGCAAACTCTGAATTTTGAAAGACTTTTCTGCATTGGGGTTTGATTTGGAATGGCAACTCCATTTTGTCACCTCCTAGTGTCAACCTCTTATACACTTCATAGTAGTTAAGGAATCATTAGTAACTACCAAGTCTTTACTTTCTCCCAAGCAGCAGACACCTAAAGTAACAGGAAAAATACAATTCTGTAAAATATAAATAAATCCCAAAAATTCAGGGGATTGTGAACAGATGGTTCTGTTCACAGGGCTAATTTCTATGGTAACCTCTGGTAGTGCCTTCCTGTAGGGCTCTGGGCAAGTTACTTAAACCTCTTTGTCCTTGTTTTTTTGACTTCCACAGTCACAATACTTGTCTCATAAAAGAGGCATGTGCTCTAAACAGTATTTAGAAAGTGCCAGGAGGCTCTCTGAAGGAACGTAATTGTGAATTAATGAGTGTATTGTCAGCACCCCCTCCAAAATTCTCTGGATCTAAGTCAAGCTTTATATACCCCATCACAGGAGCCTCAATGCATGCTGCCCCGTGGAAGAAATGACTGTCATCAGTACACTGCCAATTATTTGACATGCAGAAGAATAAGTACTAGGTAATGGTGTAATGCTTGGGAATGTGTCACAGGCGTATTTCCTTTGCTGGAATAATCTGTAGGTGGCAAGAGGGCCTCAAAAATAGTTCAAAGGCACTCAGGAACAAGACTTGGAGTTGTGGTTTGTATTTTTCCCAGCCTGAACTCTCATGACCTGCAGTGCAGAGGACAACCTCTGACAGCAACATGTGGAGTGCCCTGGCCCTGAGGTCACTCACAGCAGACGTGAGGGAATTAGATGCTGCCTCTGTTTGTGCTTCAGCCTCCATTGGCACACCTGGGGCTCCTCTCTGGCTTTGGGGTGCACAGCCAAGCCCTGCCCTTACCATATATCAGTCTGAGTTTGGGGCTTGCCTTAAGCGTCCTTCTTGCAATGGAAAAGAAGGGGTGGGATTTGTTCTTCCTTTCCAAGGGGCTGTAATCCTGGCAACAGGACACCCTGGCCAGCCTGTCAAGCTGATGAAATATTCCCCAATTCCTTGTGTAATGCTGAAACACCAGCACTTCACTACCACACAGAAAAACAACAATAACAACAGCAAAAAAAAATCCAAATTAAAAAAAACTCAGCAGATTGATTTAACTGTATCAGCCAGTAATTTATTCATTAGAGAAACTGCTATAAGTCATACTGCAAATGAACTTTTGGCTTAGGTAGGGAAATTTCATTATTCAGCTGTACTGGAAGTCCTTTTCCCACATCTGTGAATACACAGACATTTTGTGCAGCTGGGGACATGTTATGGATCTGAACTAAAAGGACACGAGAGCTATGGTTCTGAGTGTAGTTTTGACATAAAAATTGGTCATTTTGAAGGAATTTTCTCTGAAGAGCCTGTTCAGTCTATCTTTGCCCCCCACCCAGCACATTGTGCTTGTAAGGAGAAGATACAGGTAAAGCCATTTCAGAAAAAAAGCCCCGACTTTTGTGTACTTCCATTTCTTTTATATTGCTGGATAATTTGATGTGACACATGGAAAAAAAATATAGTGTTTTATCAGCTCTGTGTTCAAGCAGGTGGTGCTGTATTTTGTATAAAGGACAGTGCTTAATTTAAGATTTCTACCATAGCAGCAATTCTAAATGACAGCATTTGTATTAAAAGAGCTGCTCTTCCCAGCAGCACTGTAATAAAAATACTGAAACAGTAGTGATATTATTATAGATCTGCTCCAATAACAAAAGTTCTACTGTAAGAAAATCTCTGATTTAGAAAAATTCTTGCCGCCTTTTGTCAGTGATAAATGTTCCCTTGGTTTCCATACCGGTGCAATTTAATCCTCATGATTTTAAGAGCTCGCAGGAAAGCAGCTGTGTACAGTAAAAGCCCAACATGTTGTAAAAGCTTCAGTGAGAGCAAAGGTGACAAAATGGGTCCAGGAGCAGTATTCAGGGTGACAGTGCAGGGAAACCAGCTGGGAGCCAGGATGTGCTTTCCAAAAGCTCTTTGTGCACTGTGTGCGAGCACACCTCTGTGTGTGTGTGTGTTTGTGTGTGTGTGCTGGCAGGAGGGACATCCTCCCACCTCTCCCTGAGCCCCTAGGCAGAGGATGCAGTGCCCCTCTGCAGGCACGTCCCTTTTGCCTGGGGGAAGAGTTTAATTCACTGCTTGCATGAATCAAAGGAGCACAAACATTCTATTAGTCTGCCCCTGAAGCCAGCAGCTTTCCCATCACCGGTGATTCAGCAGCAAGGACTGGTGTGGCTTCATCCCTTCTCCCCCCATCCACTCCACCCTGCCGGTGGCAGGGTCAAGGACAGGGCTCATATTGACCCCTCTCCAGTAAGATGGCTTGAGAGGTGCTCTGCCCACAGGCTGCGTGGGAATGCATTTCAGAAAACCATCCAAGATGAGAAATGACTGACCTCTGTCCCGTTCCATCAATGGCAACATACTCAGTGCAATCACAAGCCACACCAAAGTCAATCGTGCTCTGCTGTGTGTTGCAAGGACTTTGCGAGGTCCAACCAAAGCGACTCTGTGAGTCCAAGCACGTTTCTGGTGGGCTGGGCAAGGGGCTGGGAGAGGCATTTTGTGCCAAAGTTCATTCATCCTTTCTCCTTGTAGTGCATCTAAGTGATTTTTTAATTACACTAATGTTTTTCTCTCATGACATTGTCTCACAGGTCACCTTGCTCTCCAATTACCGCTCATGTAAGGAAGTGCTTCTTGACATTGCCCTCAATTTTTTTCACTTTATTTCTACTTGTACTTAGCTGCGGTGGAATGAAAGTATGATCTACAGCTGAAATTAATTTAGAATTCTTTTAAGAAAACCCATTTTTCTCTATTTTTAATTTTTTTTTTCATTTGGATCCCTATATTACCCTCACAAGCTTCATGTCTCAGTTTTCAAATTACCATTCCCAATTATTTTCTGAATCTGTCTGGTGCCACAGTATTTTCCTTATAATATGGTGACCAGGAATTGATAAGTAAATTTTTTCATCTTCCTCTGACAATATTTTGAGCACTAGTCTGTACAGGAAACAGTCTTTCTTTTGAATTAAATGCTGCTGGTGGCCTACCTGAGATCTTCTGTGGCTGAGAGCTAAGTTTAGACACACACTGCAGGGTGGTGAGGAGAAAATTTAAACAAAGGCTGCATGACCAGACTAGAAGTGGGTGCAGGACACCACAGGTCCCTCAGCTCTTCTCATCTGTCACCTCTCTCAGTGTTCACCTGGTGCTTGAGAGGGACTTCATGGGGGTAAGAATCAAAATTAATTATGCAGAATTTATCCCGATGGATATTTCATACCTGGCTTATCCCAGAAATTTTGTTCTGTATTTCTTGGTCACCCTAGAGTTCATGTGGGAAGGTAGCTCTGAAGGATATGAGGGTCAGGGCAGGCTGCAGAAGTGGTTGCTGTACATAGGTATGATTTTGACCCTTCCTTTCCACACCTCAGGGACAAGAGGATAGGGAGGAAGGAGCAGGACTCTCCATCTCATCTCAGGCCACCTGGGGTTCTTCTCAGAAGGGCAGTCTGATGGTCAGTTGGCATCAAACGACATCCCAAGGAGTTCTCTTATCCTCTTGCTGACTCCTGAGCTGCAGAGCAGGTTAGACTTGCTTCGGCATGAAGGCAAATTGGCCAGCACTAATTAAAAGTGAGTGTCAGCTCACAGAGAAGCTCCACATTATTAGTTGAAATGAAAATACTTTCCATGGACAGCCTTGCATACCGTAGTACAAACTACTGCATGCAATTAGCTTGCAGAAAAACCCATGACATGCCAAAGGAAATATCAGGCAGGAAAACAGCAGCGTCTCTGCCCTTCCTCAATAGGAAGAGGTGCGTCCCATGAACCAGGCTGCCTTTCTGCTGACACAGGAATTGCATGCACAAGCTGGGAAGGCTGCAAGCCCAGGTCAGCCTAGATATACACAACGGATGTATGCAATGCTGGCTCACCACTCTTCTTGAATCTCTCTTCTTGCTGAAAACCTGAAATCACAGCCTTCTTTTTATAAATGGCCCAGCTCCTTCCCAGTTGAATAGCCAAGCTCAGTTCTAGTCAATCAGGTGTCTTCAAGGTCAGGTTAGCTATGTCTACGTCATTTCTGATGCATGTTTTTCTGAGCTGCTTGTAAGCATCTTCCACGCTACAGACTGCACCCCGTGCCCAGACAATCCACTCCCACACCTACAGCACCTCTGCTATAACAAACTGCTTTCTAATACCTAGATTAAACTGTCCTTGCTGCAATTTAAAACCATTTGTTCTTATTCTACCTGCCATGGCAGTGGAGCACAGTGGTTTTTTTTCCCCACCTTTTCAGCACAAGTCATGTTTTCAAGACCACTTATTATTAAGACTGTCCTCTTTCTCCACTTTTTCATATCTTTCTTGAAGTGCCATGCTCGAACCTGGACATAGTATTTCTTTAGTACTGAAGAGAAATGAACTTTGCATTTATTACATCTAACCTAATTTATTGCCCATGTTTTGATTTGGGGAAATGTCTCATTTGTGATTTTTTTAAACCTTAGGCTGGATAACACTGGTAGCACTGATAAAAAGAGTACAAGAGTCTGTGAAGAAAAGGCAAGACCTGGGAAGAACAAAATCATATCACATCCACCCATTAACCATGCATCTTCTGCAAAGATCAGCTTCCACCCCCAGCCTACTGAGCGCAAAGGTTGCTCCTTCCTGCAGGGACAACTAGTCATGCCAAGGCAATAGGAAGCAAGCCACAGTTTGAGAGAATTTATCTAAAGCAAATAGATGCTGTGAGGCCTAAACAAGTAGTATTTGACACACACTGCTGCCTGTTCTGTACAAGGGATGTGTTGTGTAGCTATTGTGTCTGTAGCCTCCCCACATGACATGTAACTACATAGAAATGGTAGCAAAAGGGAATGTATGAACCCATGGACCTCTCATTCAGCCAAAGGCTGCCTCCAACATCATCTCTAGGTGGAGAGAGTCCTCAAAGAGAAGGCAAATGTCAATTCCTGTTCTGCGCTAGGCTCTAACATGCATGTTCTCATCCCAACATACTGTATCCTTCCTAAACATCTTGATATCAGAAGATATTTCTCCTCCAGCTCACAGACTGTTGACTGCCAGTTTATGTATCTGACTCAGAGTGCCTCCAGAAAACTTCCCAACTTTAATATCAAAAGTCTCATTGTACATACAACAACACGAGTGTTAACCTCCTTAGGCAGAACACATTACAGGTGACACATACCAAATATCTAGCCATTCTTATATCATGAAGCAGACACCCCGGATTTTCTCTTAAGTGAAACTGCATACAAATACAAATAAACCCATGATACTTTAAAAACCAAAACAAACATTACCCCCTCCAAAAAAAAACCCAAACCCAAACAAACCAAAAAACAAACAAAAAAAAAACCAAAAAAAAAAAAAACTGAAAAACCAAAACATCAAAAGCCAGCAAGACAAAACAGTGAAGACGATAGTATTCAGATCTTTATGTCCTTTTTCTCTGTTTTACATGCCAGTACAATCTGGGGACATAGTCTACAGCAATTACTAAGGGCATTAGAACAGCTGCTTTATAGCAGTGGATGGTTTATGACTACTTGTGCAGAGCACTGCAGATAAAATGAGTATGCCACTTGACTCACAGATGATCCCCATACCTGGTTAGAGCAAGGTGACCCATGCAGGTTACCATGATCAGAAGTCTTATGGCAAAGCTATGTATGTACAGCAGCTCCCACATAAAACAAATTCTTCCCATGCTGCCCATGTAATTCAGCTGCCTTTAATTCTAAATTGCCGCTTTCGTGAACAAAATGAACAGCATTTCTGTGGGTAGTGAATGTTTTTCTGCTTTTCATCACAAATAAAACAACAGGCCACCATTTTTGCTGAGTGAGCTGTTTCCTTGCATAGCCAAGTCTCCGTGTTTTCATTGGCAGGGCTACATTGCAGATTTTAGGAGCCACAAGGAGCAAATCATGCTTTAGACTCTGTAACATAAGTGTTAAATAGTTCTGCACTGAAACACACTGGGTGCAATTAGATGCCTTTGCCATGCCCCAAAAAAGTAAACACAGATCTTGGCTGTTCACCTAAGCCCATGAGCAAGCCTGCACAGATTGGAGCAGCCCTGGAGCACAAGCCAAGCCAGGAACAATTCGGGGTCTCGCACAAATTTGGCAGGGCAGAAGACGGGTCAGCCCTGCTCCACACCCTCTCAACAACAGCATCAGCAATGGCTTGTGGCCTCATTTCCCAGCCTGAGGAAGGACTCTTCTTGGCTGGATTGGTGCAAACGCTCATCCTGGTGCAGAACACAGCTCCTGGAGTTGCACTGATGACATAGGAAGTTTGCAGTGATGTGTAGCAGTGGCACCTGCAAAATCCAATGTATGACACACTGTGGATGTCCTTGCTATCGCTTCAGTCAACCTGCTGTGTCTACTTGCAGGCACCTCACATGGTTTGATGAATTTGTTTCTTAGCCTGTTTCACAGGCAGCTCAGATGGGAATTATAAAAATTTCCTGAAATGTGCTTGTTCAGGGACTATTTCATGAACTTTAAATTACTGCTACTGAGATCAGAGTTACTTGCAATCTCAAAATGTAAATTCATGTTTTAAGGATCTTCAGGTTCTTATGTTCAGGCCTGAAAGAGGCCTGTTTTCCAGAGGTCTGGACTTCCTCCTACCCAAAAGTAGCCCTGCTGCTGCTCGGCAATCCAAAGTTTTCAGGCATCTTAAACTATTTTAGCTGCAATATTGATTTTTCTGGGAAGGCATCTACAAGGATTTTCCCTCAACTCCCCTCCCCCTTCTCTTTTTTGTATGCTTCGTTTTAGAAAGAAGCATTCAACAAATGTTTTAGGTGTGTTGTCATAGTTATTCTTATCTCGTCCTCAGCAGAGGGAAATCACATATAAACATTTCCAGCCTCACTCCCCTTTGCTTAGATTAACGAAGTGACCAGTACGTCACTGCTCTCGGTGATAAGCTTTGCTGCAGTTCGGGGCAGAGTAAAGCACTCCCTCCATGAGAGCATTATCACAGCGAGAGCCGGGTGGTGTATTACACAGTTTCTTTGTCTGACTGTAATGCTGTTTCAACATGAGTCAGTTTCTGGCACTGAGTCACCTACAAGCAGTGGAGACTCCTACCAAAAAAACCACACATATGTTGCTTAACACTGAAGCTATGCCATTGGCACTTGGGATTTTGTCCCCAGCCTTGCATGGCCTTGGTTAGTTTCAGATTTTTTTGAAAGAGACAGTTATCCCAATTTCTTTTCTTTGGAGCTTGTTCACCAGTTCAAATAGGCTGTCACATTCCATTGCTTCTAAGGAGGTGGAAAAGACCTTCTGCTGGAGGGCCTGCCTGCTGTGCTACTGCAGGCGGTGTACAAACAATACTGCCCATGGTAGAGAAGCTGGGCACCCCCTCCATCCCATGGACACCATGTCTCTTGCTTCTCTATCATCATTAGAGAGGTCTGCTTCACTCTCCTCTTCCACTTCTCTCTTTCCTTTAATTTTGTGCCATAAATGCAGACTTTGGACTGTGAGACAAACTGTGCATTCAGAAGCATTGGTTATTATTGTCCACAGAAGAATGTTCTGCCCAAGGAAAGTTCAGATTGAAACAGAAATAGGAACAGAAATCTCTCACCCAGGATTATCACACAGGACCCTTCTTCTGTCATTGGTGTTCAGCTCTTCAGCCTGTTATCCACCATCACCAACCTACAGCAACCTTCAGCTTATGTTCAGGACTTCTTTGGATGTTTCCTCCTTCATGTCATCCCCATATTTACATACTTATCTCTTTGCACATTCCATGGCCATCACCTCACTGAGCCAGGCAGCAGTTTGGCCCTTGGGAATACCTAACAGTGGCTGGGCAGCCATAAGGGAAGTGGGACACGTGTGATTCTCATTGAAGTTGCTGGCTATACTCCTGCTCAGCCCGTAGAGTCATTCATTATCCTTTTCCTCATGTTTCTAAAAAAGACATTTGAATAGTGTCAGGTATTCCTCATGACTGGTCAGTTTCCTGAGCATGGATGCCCAGGTGTGTTTCCACAGGACTCATTTCCTCAAATGGGGAGATCTCCCCATGCATTCAGTATCCAAGCCTCATTCTCACAAGACCTCTTTGAACAACTAACCTTTCCCCCACCCTCACCTGAGGCTTCCAGTGCGAACCATGGGTGCTGAGCCCAGGCCTGGTCAGCCTTATCTCACAGAGCAGGGACAAAGCCCATGGCTTCCATCATGTCCAAGTGTGAGCCACAGCCTGCAGAAGACCAGGGATCAGCATCAACATGGTGAAGATGGTGTGCAAAGGTTGTCTCGCATCTTATGGGCACTGCCATCTGGCATGGATGCACATGTAGGAGATTAAACACGTAAAACCTAGCCACAGCAGCAGCAACAACAACCATTTCCATAATAGTTCTCTTTTTTTTTTTTTTTTTTGAAGGAAAATACATTGGCCATCTAATTTGGATTCATAAAGGAAACCTATTAATGAAAGGCTTCAAAGAACTGTCTCAGAACTTTTAATCAGTAGTTGCGTTTTAGCATGGAAAGAAAAAGCAGAGGGGGCTGGGTGGTGGGCTGTTTTGTTGTTGTTGGTTTTGTAGTTTTTTGTTTAAAGCATCAGACTATTTGAAAGCAGGCTGGGTGAGGAAGCCCAGCGGGGAGCCTCTTCTCGCCCACCTGGAGAAGAGGCCCCCTGAATGCTTGTTTTCATTAGCATGGGCCTCTCTGGCTCTTCAAAACCCTTTCCACCCGTTGCCAAGGCAACCCGGAGCCGTATTGCGGCACATGGGTGTTGTGCATCAACTGGTGTGTTGCACTTAACTGAAATAAATAACCAAATAAACATGGAAAATGGCCACGGGCCAAATAAGGGCACTGTCTTTTATCATGGACATCTAACATTTATAGGGATTTCAAACACTCTACTAGGCATATTGGCAGAAAGGTAGTTGATCAAAAAAGGAAAATGCGTGTGCACGCACAGACAGTTCGTTTCATCGTTTCATTTTAATGGATCTTCTTTCTTGAATAAGGTGAAAGGAATTGGGTCTAGAGTGTGCAATCCCACTTGTGAGCCCTCAGTTACATTTTCATGCCATTTGATGGGCCTGGCCTTTCCACAGAGCTTGGTTCCTACTTCAGCATCAGCATCACCATCAGCAGCTGTTTTCCCATCAGGCCTGGATGCACACACGCTACAGGAGGAGCTTCTGAGCACTGCAAAGACAACCTCCACAGCAAGGGTTGTAAGTGTGGCTTTCAGGATCCAGCTGCTCCTGGACCTCCACCTGAGTCTTTTATACGGCAGTGTTACCCACCACAGCTGTGGGTGTGTGAGTAAAAACCACGGGGCTTGCTTTCCAACCAACCCTGTGGAGAAGGAGGGTGCCTGGAGAGATACCACAGACTGCATTTGTGATTGAGGATCAGCCCCCAAAGTCATGCTTTAAGGGCATGAGGGGAATGGTTTCCACCACTACCTGCATGAGGTCCCTGGCACTGAGGGGTAAGAGCTGCAACGTCACTTCGGAATATCCCAGAAGGGCCAAGGAAAAGCCACATCCCTGGGAATATCTGTAGCTAGTCCTGCTATGTATGGCTACAAAAAATAGTTTTCATTTAGACTCAGGAAGGGAGGTGCTGGCTGCAACTTCTCTCAGGGGAACAGGGAAGGGAGCAGGGTGGGAAGCTTGGCAAGGAACAGCATCCCTTGCCCAGTACCATGCCGTACCATGCCATGCTGTGCCATGCTGTGCTAGCAGTTGTCAGGGCAGGAGCTGGCAGCAGGAGCTTCACAGAGGCAAGACAGTGAGCTATGTGCAGATCCTACATGCTGGTAGGGCCAAGTGTGAGTCAGGGGAAGCCAGCAGGGAGGAGGTGTGACGGCTGCCATTCCTCAGAGGGGGCCAGAGTGGACTCCAGTAGTCTCCCATTGGAAGGAGAACAGTGTAGCTCGTGCTTCCATCAAGATGTCTGAGAGGTGAAGAATTGCAGCCTCTGTGGGCCCTAATTGAATGATTTCTGAACATGATCCTGGTGACTGAATGTAGACCCAGAGCCAGATGCACGTCCAGAGTCAGTGCTCAGTCAAGCTCGGTCTTTAGCTAACACCTTCTGCCTCACAGTTTTGAAACAAAATAGAGAACGTGGTGTGGTTCCATAAAAACCAGCCATTTTCCTTCTTGCTTCACCTTGGAAGCCCTGCTTGCAGCTTTTCCAGGGTAAGCCCCTCTTTGCCAGCACACAGCCCCTTCAACAGGACCCAAATACCTGTGGTTGCCGTTTTTCCTGAGCACACTCTGTCCTTTTGCTGCCTTGGAAGACTTACGGTGCCAAATGCAGTGTGAAAGCTGTTTGTCCCACCTGGGATCTTTATTTTAAGCACGTGCACAGGCCATACTATCTAACTGAGGAAATTTTGACTCTGTGTGTGTGTCTGGTGTTTGCCTGACAGCTACAGTGTGTCCCAGGGTGTCACCCCTCAGCACTTCCCATGCATCCTGTGGTGAATGGCAACGTACATCAAAAGGCTTCCTCCAGCCCCTCATCCCTCAGCACAGCCCATGGTTTTCCCTGCTGCTCTTGCAGCTCCCCTGGCATGCAGCATCATGGCAGCTCTGTTATTTTAAGCTCCCAAGTATTGTTACAAACAGATCCTTCCAGATGGAAGGATATGGAAGTATTATGGCACAGAGTGTAGGGACATGGATGTACTTGGATGTCTGTGCTTGCACATGTATGTATACACAGGTGTGTATGCACTTTATATGTTGCACTTAATATTTTTCTGTTCAATAGATACAGATGTATTTATATCTGTTTTACATATTTATGCTCAGTACACAAAATACCTTTAAAATATATATGTACCTATCAGACATACAAAACACGTCAGGTATTCATTAAGGGCTAAGTTTTCCGATGATGTGATTCTAGTTTATATTTTCATTTAATTTTACTTCTTAAGTGAGCTGTAACCTGTTTATTTAGGACTTTCAAATATGTAACTATATATAACTATGATTGCTGAAATATATGTAAACATCATTAAAAAATGCATCACAATGCATCACAGTGCAAGCTGTGTAACTGTCACAGTCAAAAATACACAAATGGAAATGATGATCAATCATGGGTGTATTGCAAAAAAAAGTATTTACTTATACAGCTCTGAGAAACTGTCTTGGGGTTCAGATATACATGAATCTGACCCAGGCGAATGCATCTCATGTAAGCCAAAGACTGAAAAATGCTTTTCCAATGAGGACTCTGACATTTTTACAAAACTCCCATCACATTTAAAACCTAAGCCCTCAGAAACAGAGGAGTACAAGGAAAGTGCTGTGGGAGGAGCTACAGCATGCACCCTGTTTGGTGTCCATTTTGGGTTTGGTTTTGGTACTGGTGTTTCACCCACATCACCTGAATTAGTTCAAAATTGTGTTAGGAAAAATAGGGAAAACCTCCCTCTGACATGTATGATAAGACCTATTTGGGATTGACACCACAACCTCACATTTGTGGTACACTTCTGGTGTAGTGCCCATTGCTGAGTGGAAAAGTTGTGCCATAGTCTCTCATATATCCTGAGTTTCAGGATTTGACACTGATTTGCTGAGGGTTTCCCAGTTCATGCCTGAGGACAGGGAGCAGCCTGCAGCCAAGGGCTGTATCCTGAAAGGTAGGAATGTAGACCTGACCCCACACAGGATGTGAAGTTTGGGTCACAGGAGTGACTCTGCAGTCCCACAGGCAGAGCAGAGAATTAAACCCTACAGGTGTTGTTAAAAACAAAAGACTAAAACTTCTGAACTGCCACAAGAAGCAGGATTGCCCAGCTCCTCAAATGGTGAAAACTGACACAAAACCCATTAACTGCACCAGAGTTTCACTGATCTGCACCAGCTGGCGACATGGTACAGTGGAAGAGAATAGACTTATAATATATGTAATGGTGTACACCTCATCCTCTTCCCCAGCTAACATCTATCAGGTTCAGTAAGGCTGCAGTGATACATATTAGAGGATGTCCAGCATGATCTATGGAGTAGTTTAAATTGCATCAGACTTAAGGTGGCCTCTCACATTGCTCTCAATGGGGAAACTCAATAATTCTGGGCTGCTGTGGCTCTGAAAAATTGTGCCCATAAATCTCTTTCTCATATGGCTCGTCGTGTATCCAAGGATGATTGTGGCACAGCTGCATTGAATATGCACCCTACAAAGTGTGTGTGGTTCAAAAAAGCAGACTTTGTTTTTTACACACAGTACAGAAGCGTTTCAGTTCACCTTTAAGGAACAAGCTCCATCTCACCAATCTGTTTTTCTGGTAGTACACCTGTTAGGAAGGAAAAGGCATATGGGTCTGCTCTTAGGAAAAGCAATCTATCTTCTCTTGGTGAGCTCAGGTCCTGGAGCCTGAGGGCACCAATTCTTTCCCAGGTGAGACGAAGCCAGTTTAGCAGCCAGGAAGAGCAGAATTCCTATGTGCCACTTCAGCCCTATCTAAACTCGAGTGCGGGCACAGGCAGGGGGAAGAGGAGGAAACCATATGTCAGCTGTCTGTGAAAGTATCAAATTAAGCTGATAAGTAATCTTTGCTCCATGAGGAGTGTGCTGTTGGTCTAATTAAGCCTCATTTTGAGATTAGGCACGAGTGAAGAATTGCAGGGCTTGGCAGTTTATTTGCTGATCACTCCCTGGTTGTGTTTTCCAGGCATTTTATAGCGGGTAGGATGAGTATTCTCCATTTCACATGGCTGAGGTAGTATTTCCCTGGAATGGGAAAATTAACCTCAAAATCCAGTTAATCTCGATTAGAAGGGAAAACAAATCTGTCAAAAACCTAAACCCACCAAAACAAATCCAAACCACAGGCTTTGTGGCTCTGAGGAGGGTCCAAGGGGTAAAAAATAGCTTCCTGTGATTTCAGCAACCCATGGTTGCAGTCCTGCTTTCCTCACCCCCTGGACATCACCCTGTGATGAAATCAATGACAAGTTTAAGGATTAGGACACTCTGACCGGCAATGTACTTAAATACTCAAACATCCAAACAATCCCTTTGAATTCAATGGCAGAACTCATAGAGTTAAAAATAAGCATGCCGTTAAGTGCCTTCATCAGATCAAGGTCTAATTATTTACTCCATGTGACTAGTTCCAGAGGAACTCCTGTCTTTGCTGTTGGGGTTGCTAAATTTAAGAAAAATAGCCTACAATTCCAATTTATGTAGCGGCAAAATGAAGTTCTCTTAAAATCTTTTTGTGCAATAAAACCTATGTCAAACAGATTAAAATAAAACGGCAAAGACAAATTTCCTAAAAGAAAATAAATCTTCTATAGACAAAGAAATTTTGACAGAGACCTTATGGATGATTTCAAGTGATATTTTTAGGCAAGTCTTGTCTTTTGGGGACTTTAATTTGCAGTGTATTTTTGAAAGTCTGTTGCTGCTTCTGGATGGATTTAATATGGTGTGTCAATAGGGGAGAAGCAAAAATGGACACAAAATGAAATGTGGAGTCCCCACATTAGTTTCTGAATATTGCTTCTGTCATTTCAGGACAATTTGTCCCCATGCATCCACTTCTCCAAAGCCTTCTGCTGCATATTGTGTCCCTAATTATTTAAAGCAAGCTTTAAGGAAAATGACGTTTTTGTACCCCCTGTTGCATCTGGTCACTTCTGGCCCAAACTGGCAATCACGGTAGTAAAAAATCTCAGCTGAACAAGTGTGTTAAAGTGCTTCTTTGAGTGCTTAGATCAAGATTCCTGAGTTTGGTTCTGACTGAATGTTTTCCAATCTCTTTTGTAGCCTGTGAAATCTGGGGTGAAAACCTCAGAAGGAGGATCAGAGGAACCTTCAGTGGAACCTCACAGGAAGGATCAAGCTCCTCCAAGAACCCCAGTACTGCTTGTTTCCAGTTGAATTGGAAATGCTGTAAGGACGGGGTCTTACTTAGTGAACAATGCTTTCAGTAATGTCCCCAAGCATGTGCCTGAAAGGGAAGGGTGGAGGCAAGAGTGAGATATCCTTAAGAGTTAATGAAATCTTTTAAGTAACTGAGATGAGAATTTGACTTATGTTTGGTTCTTTCTTGGCTGGAGGCTTCCAACCAAAGCCAGTTTGTCCTATCCTCCCATGTCAGGGCCAGAATTCATCTCACAATTCATCTCACAGCACGTCAGGCACTTGCTTTGCAAGAGCTGGGGTGAAACCCAGGCTCTCCTGAGGGTGATTCACATCACAGGTGGGCTGAGGTGCCCTCGGGATGTGCCTGCCTTGTCTATAATGGGAACCAAGGGCTGTCAGCACTCCAAACTTAGCCAGCTCAGCTACATGCCTACAGCACAATAGGACGAATCTGGGCTTATACATATATTTTCCTCCCTTCAGGTAAAATTTCACTTTGCACTGACCTTCTGCACTGTTCCTCTCTCAAAAGCAGTCTCCAGGGCAGCATCAGGGCTCACAGAGCAAACAGACACTGCATTGACCCTGCAGACTTTTGCCATTCATGCCCCTCCCTTGGGGGTTTCAGAGGTGTTTCAGGGTTTGCATCTTTTCCTTGAGAAGCTGGCACTATTAATATTCCTGATCATAAACTCCAGAGAAACACAAACAAAGCTCCCACACTCTCAGAATAGATCCAGTGCTAAATATAGGGGATTTTTATGAATCTATTTGCCACTTCCATTAGTCAGGGCAGAAATACATCACTGTAAAACGTCTAAGCATTTTGTCATTGCTCACTGGCTGTATCAAAACCTAGTCTACGCAGTTATCACTGTATTTCTGATTAATATTATAACAACCACTAGCTAATCACAGAGTCAGCGGTGAAAACTGCTGTAATCGTTATCTTTCTGGCTAAGTAACTTCCTCATTATTTGTTGTATACTGCAGATTTTGGCACATGGGGGGGTTCTTTTTTCTTCTGATGTTAAATGTGAGATTTTATCCTCAAAGGAGTGATTATCTCAGAGCAAAATTGGCAAGGTTAAACACTATCTATAAAAAAACATTCAGCAGTCTGCCATGAAATGAATTACACAATATATCACTCATCTACCTGGCTTTTGAAAAAGTGTGAATATTGTGTTTGTTCAGTCTGGGTGAGTATTTTATATTAGGCTTCTTTTCCATGAAGGAAAAAATGACCTTGGTCATTAGAAAGCGAAGATATATTGAACCGGATAGAATCAACACGGTTCCATTTCATTTAGTCCCCTCTAAAACTGAAAGAAGAGAAATACAAATTGAATTTATTTTACTGTATATTGCCTCATTTGAACCTTAGTAAAGCACTAGCCACTAAGGAAAGCCCTTTTCCCACCTCCCTTCCATAATCTCTTACAGATGGCATGTTAAGGAAATTGCCTTGACTTTATTGATTCCTTACTATAAGGTTCAACTAACAGCTGGTGTGTTACTGGGGAAATATATGCTATGCCATAGTTACAGGAAGGTAGCTCTTTGACTTGGCAGCTCTATGTACCTGTACAAAAAACACCCAAAAAAACCTTGACATTTTAAAATTCCAAATTGGCGTCTTTTTTTCCCTCTTAGACATTAGTAGATCTTATCTTTAGGGCCCTCCTTTAAAAAGCAGTATTATACCAATCTGAGTATTTTACAGAATGGAGGGAGACAGCATCTTCCCAAGACAGGAGGGCACAGGCAGAAAACTAGCTGCTATATTCTGGCAGGTCACCATAATTTTCCATTTGTTTCTTTCCAGAAATTTTTATTTTGCAAATATTATTAAAAGGCCGGTGTGTGATGCTGCATGCTACTGGCCTCTCACAGCTCAATAATTCATCAGCTGGAGCTTCAGACATCTGCAAATTTAAATTTCCTGTTAGAGTGAAGTGATCAATGTGCACTCTTTCTTCTCTCTATTTTGATTTTAAGATTAATTGATGTCTTAAAAATTCCGTGGAGTAGTTTCATCTGGCATGAACCACTCTAGTTCTAGTGGAGCTCAGAGTCCACCCATTTCTACCAGCTCAGCAGCTGGCCCTCTGAATGTGAAAATCTACATTATCACCTGTTTTATAGGTGATAATTGCTGCCTAAGTACTGCAAGAGCAGGATATTAGCACTAGTTCTGAGGAACTTCACAGCAGGTCAAATTCATCCCTCCACTGAGGAGCTGGTGGCACATCTTCCGACATATATCATCTCCTAAGGTTTTCCTCAACCCCATAACTCCCTTCCATTCTTTGTCTCCTCACCATAATGATCCTTTTCCTTCTTCCTGAGCAGGTTTCATTGCAGAAATGAAAACCTGCCTGGGAAGCTAATGATGAAGCAGAATGAAAGCATGAAGCACCCATCTTGCAACTCCCACAAGACTTCTGAAAATCAGTGCAAATTGTGTTCTCTTTTGGCCCAAATATTTCAGAGAAAGTGGGTTTTTATTTGTTTATTTGCTTTTTTAAGTTGCGAGAAGTGTAGAGTTGCCTACAATGTAAAATAGTTCTTGTTCTCATGATCCCACATTGTCCCCCACAATATTTGCTGGTGTTCTCATGGAATCACTCATATTTCCACTCTCATTTTAAAAAATACTTCATTATATTTCACCATTGGAGGGTTCAAAGGTTGAAGTCTCTAAACTTTTATGCTTTTTCTGCCTGTCTGTAACACATTACATTTTAAATTAAGTTCATCTTCATGTGGATGCTTGTTTTAGCTCACAGTTTTTCAACACTTTGGCTAAATTTTCAGAAGAGTGCTTAACAGGGATTGATGCAATGCATGGAGGTTGTAGTGAGATGGGCTGTAGGGCTGGGAAGGAACAGACAATGTGAGCTGCACTCCTGTGTGTCAGTAACTTGGTGCTTGTCTCATGCTACTTTGGGGTCCGAACCCCCTCCCTCGGAGGAGTTCAGTGGGATGGATTAAGTTCAACATTGCATAGGTATACTGCTATTGGACAGGTCTCCACAAAAAAAAAAAAAAAAATAATATATTAGTGGTGTAAAATCTCCTAAGGGCCTGATATGAATTCTTCCATTCATCAGTCAAATTGTGTCGCTGGTACGGAGCGTGGCTGACCTGGCCTACTGTCAGGGCCAGATTCAAAGGCAGTATATACAGCAGTGTAATTCAGGTGTCTTGGCCTCCTTCCTCACCTCTGCAGCAGAGCTCAGCACTGCAGAGCTCACTAGCACCAGCAGGGAGAGGCTTCCCATTTTGGATATAAAGCCGTTTTCACCCCCATTTATTCCCTCTACCATGCATTAAGGAAAAATTTTGCAGCCATTTGATCAGGTGCTCCCTTGCTGCTCCAAGGCAAATCTTGGGTAGTTCCCAAGAACAGTCTGTACTCTGTGACCTTCAGTCATACCTGAAGTTTAACTTGAGAACTTCTGTTGGCTCTGCTGATTTCACTAGCAAAATCCAAGATGAGAAAGAAAACCTTCAAGGTCAGCATGTGTCTCTCCTCACTCAACAACTTCCTTTCCTTCTACCCGGCTTCCATCTTTGTCCTCCCCAATTGCTCTAGGGCTTGAGTGCCTCACACTGCTACAGGTTCCTTTTCATCCCTTCCTACTGAGCAAAATTTTATTGCTTTAATTCTGCTGGTTGAGTAACTGATCTACAGTGAGATTAAACAACCCCCTGCAAGCCCTATAAGAAGTCAGTAGCAGAGCAGCTCCCAGGCTCAGCTCCCACGCTGTCCCTTCCTCACAGCCTTCTCTACAGACCAGCTGCATACAGCCCTACCAGACTCCACCAGCTTCATCTCACTGCAATCTCTGCATATGAGGGCATACCCCAATTAGTTTCCCTTTTCCTCTGTCAGCACCAGTGGAAGTCTCTCCATACCATATGAAAGGAAGGATTCTTTTGAAACACTTTTTAAAGCTGCCTCAGACAATATGATGCTGCCTGGAGATAGGAGAAGGATTCACAATTTTGTCACTCCAGGGGCCCAGACCCAGAGGCCACTGTAGCACCCTCATGTCACCTTATTGCAAGACCTCTGTGATCCCTTTCCAAGCAGAGCAAATGCCAAATAGTAGGAGCCTGGCTGGTTAAGGTTATATCACATTGTAGGCAACTCTACATTTCTCTCAACTTTAATAAAAAAACATTTTGCCTTCCACATTTACTTTATCTCTGCCTATTTGTGATGTTTAAATGACATATGACATTGCACCAAAATTCTGCCAGTGTGGCTTTGTTCCCCTCCTTCCACAAACCCCGGCAGACTTTGAAGAACAAGGAGCCCAACTCTGAGAGCTGGAGCTGCTGCAGGCTGTGATATTCATGTGGCATTAGATCATGTTAACGTTAGGTATAATCCAGTACAAATCCTCTTAGTGTCACTGGCACTGTAAGGGCTGTTATAATTGCTCATAGCTTAAAACAATTTTGCAGCTTTTCTTCACCTCTGTGAGTCGGTTCCAATTAGAGGAAGGGAGATTTCTGAACCTGCGGAGTTTCTATTTAGGACACAGCCCTGTCCTGACAACACGCTGTCAGACCTGCCGAGCAGACAGGAAAACGTCCACTGTATTACAGAGATGTGACAAAAACAGAAGGAGAAGAGGGACATGTGTGCTCCAGTTTCTTTCAGAGTCTCTCGGAAGCACCTCCTCAGGAGTTTTTATTTTGCCTGACACGGCGCTGGCAGGGCCGCATGGCCTCCTTCTGCACCTCCTGTTTTTCAAATAATGTTCCTTTTTCAGAAAGTTGGAGGAAAGAGAGAGGAGAGAAAGGAGAGCAAATCAAGTGGCAGCAAGGCTGTAAAAGTGCCTTTGACTGGAGGGGAGGCAGGATTTTGAGCAGTGTGAACAAGCCCCATGGCCCAGAAGCAAGAGGAGTGTGGCATGGAAGAGACAGTGCCCAGCCACAATGGGCTTCTGCTCCTCCACACAGTGGGGTGATGTGGGGTCACCCTAAGGGGAGCCAGGCACCAGGGCTGTGGCCACAAAAGTGGTTGTGTGTGAGATGCACTCACTGGTCAGCAAACCCACTGCTACAAGGACAAAGACGTGGCCCCTCTGCCCTGTAGGCAGCAACATCCCTCCAATCCCACCTCTCCTGTCCCTGGTGCTCACAGCTGCATCTGTCCCATATCCACGGGTGAGCAAGGAGCAGGATGGCTCACCTGCTCCAGGCTTGCCAGGAACTGGCTGCCTGAGCATTGTAAGCAAAACAATGTTTCCTACCAGGCTGTTTAGCTGCCAGGGTCCCTGATGCCATCAGTGTTTTCCCAGGAGTGAGAAGAAACGAGCACTGGCTTTATGTGAAGGATCAGACAGCTAGAGAGAGCACCTGCCATATCTGGGTGTGCCTCCAGGGTAAAAAGGGAAATCTTCTGTTGCCACATCCTTGTTTTCCAAGGAGCTCATCATAACAGCCTCCCATGCTCTTAAAAGTGTTGGCAGAAGGAATGACCATAAACATGACCCCATCACTGGCCAAATACACTCTTTCAGAGAGTTCAATCTGAGGCCAGCTTTGCAGTAGAAAGCTTGAAGTACATGGGAGCTGAAGCTTTGTTCCAGGCTGAAGGGGTGGTGTTTGAAATTGATGTGCCTCCTGAGAGCCTGGAAAACAGCAATGTGCCAAGGTATCAGCTGGTTAAGTTATGCACAAGAGTGGGAACCAATACAGCAAAATCAAACAGGAAAACTCTTTGTCCTCCAATGGTTTCTGCCACTTTTTTGCTGAGAGCGTCTGCTCTCTGCCTCTCTCGCTCTCTGCTTTGTCTGAAAGAGCTGAAATAGCTCTGCACCAACTTGGTTAACCCAGAGCAGGAATGCTTCTGCCAAGGTGAGCTGATTCAGTTTGGTGAAAGGTCCAGTGATGGAGGTGACAGAGGAGCTCATGCACCTGGCAGCAGGGATAGACGGAGTGAGGAAGTGGAGTGGGACACAGTGGGGCAAATCTCCCCATCCAGCAGAAACAAGAGCTTAGAGTGGCTCAGTCACAACACATGCACAGGACAAGAAATGCACAAGAGAGCAGGTACAAAGTAAATAAATAAAGACTCAGGGGTGTGAGATCCAAGAATAAACCAAAGATTTTTGCTTTCTTTTCATCCTTCCTCCCTCCCTCCCTATCCACCCACCCACATTAACAGAAACCCATAAGAGGAAATGAATTTCAGGAACCAGGTCTGGAGAGGAAGACGCACTCCTTGCTGCCTCCTGTTATGCTTGGCTCGAGTTGGACGGACACACCTGGCCTTCCAAACAGACACTATTTATACACCTCCTTCCCCACAGTGCTGTGCTCCTCTCCCCACTTCTCCCCCCACCTTGTCTGCTGGCAGCCTGCCAGGGCAGGGGTGCTGTGTGGAGCAGGCAGTGGCTGGCCTCGGGGAGGTCACTTTCTGCTGCTGGCACGTGAAGCAGTCAATCCATCACCTCCTAGCACTTGCTGAGCCTTTCCTTCTCCTGGTGCACAGATGTGGCTGCTGTAGCTAAGCTGCACCTTCTTTCCCTTTCTCAGCTGCCCTGGGAGCATCAGAAGGGGAACTGATTTGTAAGTGCTTCCTGCTTGCAGCAGCTCTCCCAAAGCTCTGATTCCCTCATTTCACTGGTGCTGGAGTTTGTCCCCAGCCCATGGTGCCTTTCACTTTCAGGTGACTTATAGCAAAAGTAAACCTCTCTAGAGAAGAGACTGGGATTTGGATACCCCAGATTGAGGGTATCATGCTGGTTTCAATGCTGTGCAGCAAAAATGGAGGTAACACAACGCAAAAAAAAAAAAAAAAAAAAAAAAAAAAAAAAAAAAAAAAAAAAGTGAGGGATTCAGGCATGGAAATAGTAGGAAAAGCTAGAAAATACTAAATGTGGCCTGTGGAATAGGAGCAGAAGAGAAGCAGAAGTCAATAGGCATGGTCAGCTTCATTTCTCCTTGCAAAAGAAACTGGCCAAGTGGAAGTACAATCTAATTTACCTGTACAACTAAATCTACTTTCCTGATGGTAACAGAAGCCAGGTTTAGAGGTTTTTCATGATCAGCAAAAACTGCAGTGGAGACATTCATCAAGAAATGGAGCCACTCCTCCACACTGAGTTTGTACCCCATGCTCAGCTTCCCTAAGACTTCAGAACAAAGTTGGCTAAAGCTGTTCCAGCCTCTGCATTGCAGCTGGTCCAGCATCAGGACCTTGCTGGTGGATCTGCAAATCCTGCTTGATACAGCAACCAGGAAAATTACCATGTGGGAAATTAGAGTGTAAACCTGCCAAGCCAGCAGCTAGTCAGCAGTATGCGCCCATTCCTACCCTACAGTACCTGCAAGGTGACCTCTCCATCAGTGGAGGAGAGCAGTTCATTTTAATAAACCAAACTGGATGTTTCAATCACCTTGCCTTCCTTAGCAGTGATATCTAGCACTAAAATGAGAGCATAAAGAATAAGCCACTAAATTAAAATGACCAAGCTCTATGACGCTGAGAAAATCTGCAGTGGAGCTCTGACTTGCTGACATGAAGAGCATCCTCAGCTCCCAGTAGCCTCTCTGGGTGCCTGAAAGCATGCCATGATAGACAACAAATTCCTGGCTTCTTTCTGCACACCTCTGGAGATTTTCCAAGAATTCCTGCAGGACTTTGTTGACTTTGCAACAGAAAAGGTCACTGTTCAGGAAACCAGTGATTCGTTCCAGGAAGAGTTTGCTTCCATAAGATTTGTTAGTAAGGGGGAAGGGAGGCTGAAGATGGCCATGTAGGGAGACAATTAGTTGGGTTTGAAACATGTCTGTTTACATGAGCAGGCAGAGTGCCAAGCAAGGATGTCCTCGTATTCTCCTGCAATTGAATCTTTGTCTTCTGAAATGCATCCTTCCCTCCCGTCTCCCAGCACATCCTCAGCCATTGGGTATGAGATGACATTAGCCCAGAGGATGCTCCCTCCCCTGGTTTCTCACAATCTCAGCTCCATCCTCAGCCCCTTTCAGCATATTTTACACAACCGAAAGTCACACAGTAAAAACAATTTTTTAAGCAGCTCTGTCATTTATACCAAAACAGACATGCTGATAAATGTGGAATGATCCTTTCCCTGTGATGTCACAGCAACATGCATTCAAATTCACTTGATAGAAACAAAGGTGCTTAGACTTCTGCAAATGGGAGAAAGCTGCCTCTGAAATTATTTCCATTTTCAAGGTCAGTAAGCAAAGAGTCAGTCCGTGTTTCTTGGAGACAGCCTCCAATCAGAGAAAACGGTTCCCCTGTCAGCCAGCTGTTATCTGCATAGTCCTTCTCTGCTATTTGATGTGCCACGGGCTTCTTGTCACTTGACTGTGAGATATTTTCATCATTCCTCTAGATGACACCCTTCGCATTCCCTCTTCCCTGGTGCAGAAATCCCAACTTCTAATAGCAGCAGGGGATTAGGATGCATCCAAACCAGCTCGGGCTGTTCCTTGTACTGTTACCACAATGCTATTTTTCCAGAATATATTTCCTATATATCACAGCCTCTTTAGCACTTTTTGCTGCAAATAAATACATTGATTGTAATAGCCACTTGAATTTGACCCAGAGGGAACTGATTAGGTTCTTAATGAGCTATGCAGGGCACATTCTCTATTGGCTAAATCTTCAGGTGCTTACTCAGGCAAATCACCACAGAGGCTGAGGCTGTGTAAAACACTTCCAGATGTGGCCCCTTCAAATTACCTAGAAGACCAAGCATCATTTTTTTTCAGCACCAAGAAAGGAAAACCATCCTAGCTCACTGGCTGATTTGCAGCCTCTGATCTCTCTTTCCTGACACCTCCTGACCTAATTGTGAAGGGAAAGTTGAGGAAGCACAGGCTGATATTCTAGCATGATGCCCCCCAGCTGCCAATGTCTCCCACAGCTTAACTTCATGCAGGCTTGAAGGTGATGTGAACTAGTTTCAAGAAGGGAAACTCCTCCCCATACATCCCTTGGAAATCCCAGAGTGAGCGGTGTGCCCACACCAGCCTGTCCTGGGAAGGGTGGCAGAACTCCTATTTGGCTGGGAACAAAAAGATGTATGAGCACCCTGGCCCTGCTGTGGAGAAGTGTGTGTACATGTGTGTGTGTAGGTTGGCATGTGGATCCTGTGGGAATGAGACTGTAACTTCCTGGGTTGCCAAGCACTGGAACAGGCTGTCCAGGGAAGCAGGTGAGTCAACATCCCTGGAGAGCTTGGTTCTGTTTTCTCCACGTAAAGAGGAGGCTGGATTACAGGGTGGCTCTTATGCTTTCCAGGGTGTGATTACACCACGCATTTTCAGTGCATTAGAGGCAACTCCCTGATGTGATTGTTTGGCCCTGGGTCCCCTGCCAGTTTCCATGTAGTGAGAATCATCTCCAAACCCCCCACCACCATGAAGTGATTCACCGAAGGCATCTATCCTCCTTCAGATCAGGGAAACTGTGATATTGCAAGGGACTGTCTCCCTTGTGTATCTGACTCAAGAACCAATGGAAAAGGCAGCTTCTTATATTTACAGGCCTGGAAACATATGTAAATATGGAAGCAGACTGAAATATCTCACTTCTCTTACAGAACAGTTTTAATATTGATAGATACCAGGGAGAAAATATTTCTCTTAAGTTAGATCATACAGTATTTCTATTAATATCACAACATATTTCTATATTATCCACGGCTGGATAACTGTAGCTGAACAGCTTGCACATAGAGCAGAAGTAACCTCTCTATATGTCATAATTCTACACGTGATATAAACATGACAGAGGTACCATAATACAGTATAAATCTGTTTAACACCATGTATAGCCTGTGCCTGATTGCCATATACAGCAAAGTGTGGTCTTCACAGCTAACACAAGTAGAAGTGTCACGGGAAAGAGCAGTGTGAATAAAGAGGACAAATGTAATATATGAAATATGAAATATATTAATAAGCCCATGAGACACTCAATACAATTGCTGTGCTGGGTGCTCCTCACTGTGATAGCCACTGCTGATCGAGCCTCAGCATTCCTTGAAGCCAATGAGGCTGCTTAAAGCAACCTTAACACTGGGACTGCCTCAGAAATGCACAGGAAACTAGAAGAGATATGAACATATTGTAATGCAACTAGAGATGCAAGCATTACTGTAGTAGCAGTGATCTTACTAATCCTAATACTTTCCTGAAGAGAAAAAGGAGAGAGGAAGCTCTCTCCTATCTGTTTCTTTTGGTGAACAGAAAGGAACAGCTGGTCTGCAAAGTGATGATGAGACTGGTTTCTCTTACTTTTTCTTGCATGTTGCAATTTCCAAAGAGTGGCTGCTAAGTCAGCCCATGCTTTGCAATTTGTTGTATGAGAACAGCAACTGTTTCCTCATGTACTTACTTTCCTCTGTTATTTGGCCAGTTCAACCAAATCCTGCAATACTGAAAATTCAGATGAGTTCTGGTCAAATAATAAAAACAACTAAATAAATACTATTGTGAGTAAAAGAGCTAAATTTATCTTTCTTGGATTTCTAGGAAGTCACATTTATTACTGGTTTTGAATACTTAGAAACCTGTTAGCATTGATGGGAATGCTCACAAATCCTGACCATCCTGTTGATTTATGCAGGATTGCCAGTTGTGTTTGGTGAATAAACACATTCTGAAAATGCTCAGCCAACCATCCAGTACCAAAAAGAGGACTCTGTGACGTGTGTGCTCACTTATGGGCTAAGAGGACCATACTTTAGCTCAGCTGTTTGGTGTAAGTTTGGTGCAGCTTTCTTGGTGCAAGTGCTCTGCTGAATAGCTTGATGCATATCCTTATGTGCAGTAATAATCTTGTTTTTCCTTGTTTTGGTGCCACATCAGATGATGGATGTAATACCAGTGTAATCAATGACAATTCAAACAAGTGGAGGAATTAATCCAGAATCTCCCATGACTGAAATCATGACTGGCTCACAAACAATTTGTGTCAAAATCAAAAAATCCACTCTCAGCCTTAACTAAAAAAACCAGCATTGCTAGAATTCAAAATTAGTTCCTTCTCTTCAGACCCCAGCAATAAATAAGCCCCTTCTCTCACCTCAGAAAGACATGACTTTCTCCATCATTCTTAGTTTTAAATAGTTTGACTCATGAGCTAATGTGACTTCAGGATAGATATGGAGGATATTTAGCTATTCTTGTTTATCTCTAGAAAAATTTTCTGTGGGTCACTGTGGCTTTAATTCAGAATTGTATTGACTGATTTCTTTCTGCATCCTAAGGAGTTGCTAAGCAACATGGATTCTCTCTCGCCATGCATTTGTCAAGACAGAGAAAAGTGGGAAGAAATAGGAAGAGATTCACCTCCTCTAATATATCTATCAAACCAGAGAGTATCACTTATTTCAGTATCACCCAGACTTAAAATATTGATATATTATTGAATTCCTGAGTGTTGTAGGAGGTTCTAGAGTCTCAGTTCAAAACCAATGAAGGTCTGATTTTTGTTCTCATTGATAAGACACTGTTGAATGATGACTTTCACCCATTAGAGCATCTTTAGCCTATGGCTCATAAATCTGCTCATAAATTAGAAATAGGCAGTGGTCTGTCATGCCAAAATCTTAGTCTGTACTTCTCATAGGGAGCAAAGGGTTGGGAAATGAAGGCTTGGCTGTACTCAGCCTGAAGCTCTCTGAGATCTTCAGAAAAGGCAAGTCATTCCAGGCAGCCAGCACAGCCTGAATGCTACAATTTGGCCCTTACAGACTCTGAACTTATGGCTTGGGAGCCAGTGTAATAACGTGATCAGTCAGAGAGGGTACAGCAATGCTGTGATGATCACCATGCACTATACCCTATGTATTCAATGTAGGCACACTGTGATTCCATACTGCTTGAAAGGGCAGTCAGAAGCCTTCATGTGGTCACCAAACTTACTTGAAAGAAAAACCCACATATTCAATTTTGATGTCTCCAAGACAGTGGTGACCAAATTTTCTGGATTTTCTTATTCTCCTTGCTCTTTGGCAAAATGATTCTTTGCTGGTGAATCTTCACTACACTGTATGTTGCATTTCTACCTCACCTCAGAAAGGAGAGCTGGTATTTGCCACCTAGTTCTCTTGCTCTTTCAGAGTTGTACTGCAAATAGATCTGTACAAGCAATATAGATATATTTTTGTTGTGGTTGCTGAAATACTCAGACATAACTTGGAATACAGAGAAGTGAAGCCAAATTTTACAACGAATTGCATTAAGGAAAACTAGGAAAAAAAATATATTGACCTTTATGTCTTGATATTATGTATAGTCAATGGAACCATTCCTTATTCACTGAGAACAGAATTTGGGCCTCTTTGCTGCACTTGAAAGCCATATTTTTTTCCTCAGAAACATCTATTTGTAACTTTGGTAGACAACACATATCTGAGGGCTCTCAAAGCAGGCAGCAGATAAGCGTTATTGATTGACTTTACCCCTGTTGTTTGTTATACAGTAAGTTCTGCTTCTCCTAAATAGCCTTTGGAGGGGCAAGACCAGCAACTCCATTAGCTTATTCTGAAATTAAGATCACAGTAATGTTTGGAATACTGTAACCAAAAGTTGTTAAAAATCTGCTTGCATTTCAGAAACTTTGTTAAATGGTGTATGTGGCTCACTCTGTTTTGTGGGACACTTTAACTGCAATATTTGGAGTATGGCTTCAGAAATGCATTTATATTATTAAATTGGTTTATCTTGAATGTATTTATAGCTCTTAATGTCCATCTCCTGTTGCTATTCTCACATTTATTGTCAGACACAGGGGTAAAAAACATTTAGTTATATACTGTGGGTTTTAATTATATACTGGGAGACAATGGTGTATATAGATGTATAATTACAAATGTGTACACTGAGTCCCTAACTATAGAAATTAACCTAAAGCAAGTCAGGAAAAGGAAGAATTACATACTACTCCATGTGCAGGTCCAAAAGAACTTGAAGTGCATCCACTATCCCACCCCACAGCGTGATGGATGAGACAGAGATCCATGTTTCTTTGGTCAATTCATTTAGGCTTTCCAAATTGTCTGGAATTCTTCAAGGTGCAGAAAACCCCACCAAATTTGTCAATCTCAGCTGAAGGACTGTAGACAGGTTGAACAGGTCTGTAGTACAAGTGCAATCACTGCACACTGGGAAATTCCCTTCAAGCAATAAATAACAAAACTTTTCAGGTCTGAAAATATGAATACAATTTTTACAATCTCAGTTCCTATTCGTATCTTGAAAAATCAATATGATATGCAACTCCAAACCCTGATGAATATACAATTCAATTTACAGGTCTGGCGCAAATTTCTGTGCTTTTGAGCCACTCTATTCTCAGTAGGTTTGAATACTCATACAAACAAGCCCTGCAAAAGTGATTTTGGGATCAGGGTCTATTTATTAAAAATTATGAAATCTCATTTTTTCCTTATTTTTTCTATTGTACTGTCTTGGGCTGTAGTATGCTGGTAATGTGTCTGAGTCACAGTCTCTGTGTATGTATATGTATTTATATATAGCTCACTGTATTTATAGCTGTGAATCTTGAGTCTGGTACAGCAACGCAGTGAACAAAGCAAATTGGAAAAGCACTTTTCTTAAGCAATAAGAAGACATGCTATCAGCGCCTTTCTGCACAATTACTGTCTGCCCCAGGCACTGCTCTAAGGCACAGAGTCAAAGGTTGGCTTTCTCAACCACTCAATAAATACTTTAAGTCTCATTCTTATTGGTACTTTGACATGAAAAAGGGAGGAGAGGGGGTAGAATTAACAGGCATGCATTCATTAGAAGTTGTCACTGGAATTCTTTACCTGCTCAGATCATCCTACATTTGAGAACCTCAGAGATATTTACAAATGCTACTGAATCATGTCTCACCACACCCATGAGACTTACAAGCCTGATCTTTAAGCCAACAGTTGTCTTTCCATGAATGTGCCTGGACTTCGGCTCAGTCACTCATTTTTAAAAGCATGTGCATTTTTACAGAAAAAAAAAATTAGTGGGGAGGTTAATTGACTTTGCCAGATTCCGCAGCAAGTTGTGCCAGCTAGGAAGAGTTGTATCCTGACTTCTGGTCTGAACTTCATGGCTGGGTTGATATTTGCCACTTCTCCTAGGAAAACAGACTAGAAAATAATCCGGTTCAAAAATCGTACTAAAAGTCCCTCGTTCCCAAGGTAATTCTTTGAGATCCCCTATCTGCTGATGTATTTGAAGAGAACCAATTTTCTGTACTTCAGTTTCAACACATTAGTGGAGATATCTGTCAGCCCTCCCTATTTCCTGAGACACAAGTCACTGTTATGAGGAGCTGTTGCCAGTCAGTAAGAACAATGCCCTGTTCAGTCATCCTATGTCAAATGTGAAAGCTGAAGTAATTTTACCAATATTTAAAAAGAAACAAAAGCTGTCAAACTTGGTAGACACAGGATGGAAGATTTCAACTTCAAATGATGTGAAAGAAATGGATGATACTGTTACCTTTGACAACAAAGCAGGGAAAGATAAACTGCTCTGCAACAATATTAGTAATATCTGGTAGCACTTGCACACTAGGAACTGCACACCACAATGAAAAAAATATTCATTAAAACATTTAATATGCCCTATTCTTTGCACATCATGTTTACTGGCTTCTTTTTCTCTCTATTAATAAATTCCAGAATATACAATAATGCAAAGACCATATCTGATTCGCTACGGATGCAGAGATAAACCCCAACCTCATATTTCCCTCCAAGCAGAACAACTCTGCATAAAGCTTCCTGGAGCGTGGCTGTATCCCAGCCAAGTGCTTTGAGTACACCATGGTGTTGCATCAGAGTGAGAAAGAGTGGCTGGTATTAAATATTTGTTTCTTTTTCTGCTTCCCAGTGACCAAAGTTGCCCTCTGATAGTTCCCTGAAAATTCAAAGAGAAGTTTCCATCCTGACAGTAAACGGATTGGTAGATTTAAAAAAGAAATCTATTTCATTTTGGAGCTTCAGAATGCTAAGCCAGATTTCTCAGTATAAAACTTGCTATGGAGCTACCTCCATAATAGACTCAGAATGAACATATTTCCCAGTTCAGTTCACTGTAATTCTTCCCTTTTAAACCTTTCAAAATCACAGATATGTGTGTAGCTGATGAATGTGTACTTTTTGCTTTTTTGCAGAGGGGTTTGCAGCATTTTTAGGATGCAATGCCCTTCGCTGTCACAGAGTAAGGAGCTTTCCTGCATGGAATATATCCTCTAAACTGAGTTAAAGCCAAATCCAGAGGTAAGAGCCCCAAAGCAGCCCCTTTGCTGGACAGCAGAGTCTCCACCAGCAGTTGGCACGCAGAGGTGTGTCTCCATGGCCTTCTGTGCTGCTGGCGCAGGGGCAGGGGCTGCCTTTGAGTCACCAGCTTGCTGTGACGTTCCTCACTGTCCCTGCACCACTTAGTCATTCCACCAGCTTCTCTGAGCAATGCCACTATGAAAACATTATTATGAAGATCCTTCACAAGGTACAATAGCTGCCTTAGACCCGCACTTTGGTAACATAAATCTCATTATTGACATAATAGACTGTTCTCAATGCACCAAGACATACATATACATGTGTGTATATTTCTATGCATATGTGCATCGGGAGGTACAACATCTGCACCCATGCGGGTAAGTATTTTGGGGTGCAGTCTGAGTTGAAATGCATTAGCCATGTCTCTACTGTCTTTCACGTGTGCCTGCAGCTGCAGCTGAGTGCAGGAGTTGCTTTGGTTGCTCCAGTATGTCTAGAGTTTGACCACTGTATGAGGCTGGGCCCAAAGTCCTTTGAAGTCAGTGGGAATATTTTCATGGAAGCTGCTGGTCTTCTGGTTTGCTTGATGTGGCTTTGCAATCAGAACTGACATGGAGAAGGGGAGGCCACTCCACAGCCACCAGGGTGGATGTCACCTCAAACCACAGCCAACAGCACAATGAGACTGAAGGAATGATTGCCATGGAAATTTCCCAAGAGGCAGAGTGGGTTTTTTCCAAAGTTTTGGTCTCGGGGATTTACTGTAACAATAACCATGAAAAAAAAAAAAAAAACCAAAATAGTTCCTGCATTTGTGAAGAAGGAAAAAGCTGAGTAAAGAAATACTGGCTCCTCTTCATCTTTCTCTGTGGTGGAAATAACCTCTGATTTTGTTCTGTGACCTTCCTATGAACTTCCTTTGAAATCATAATTCACCTGGTATCTACAGCGACTGTTGCCTTCCACCTCTGGCCTCTCGGGAGGGGAGAGATGTCAAATTTTTCCTCTCTCTTGGTCTATAGAGATGCATCAGTCTTTTTAAGGACTGTGGGTGCTCCTCACCCAACATTTCTGTGCAGTTAGAGCACAGGGTGAAAAGGGTGGGAGAAGACATCTGGTGTAAAGTCCCCCTGCAAACTGAGCTACCTCCCCAGAGCTCCTCCTCTGTGGGGAGCACCAGGAAATTACTGGCAAAAATCAGTGCAGGTGGTGTTTGGTTCTGCCAATATACAGTCTACAGCTCTTCTGTCAGCACTGGAGAACAGAGTCTGCACACTGAAAAAGCACATCATTATTACACATATTTTTTGTTTAAATCACTGCCTTTCTGTCTGGCCAGAGAGCTGCTAGTGCTCACTGGCATTGGAAGAGATAGAGAAGAAAACATTTCCCCTCTGACTATGGGAATTTCCCTTTATTTTTATCCAAAATCGTTGTAATAAATTGGAATGTGGAGGGAAGTGGATTCTCATCTCATGCAAAACCCCCTCATCCTTTGGCTTTGTTGAAGTGGCAAGAGTTCACATCCGCCGAGGACGCTGTTTGAGCTTGGCTGATCTCACGGCCAGAGCGGATCCCCTGGCACAGCGGGTGAAAGAGCCTCTTAATGCTGCTGTGGGTGAGCTGCCATGCCCTGCCTCGCCATCTGGGCACAAGCTACTGATGGGAATGTCCGTGCCCTTCCCCTCTGACATCAGGAAACCAGATGAGGATTATGTGCAGCAAAACTTTGCTCTACAAATGCGTGCCTCTTGGATTATTACACTGATGAGTTACACTTGTGATTTGGTGCAAGCCTACGCTGTTTGCTCTCAGATTGCCTTTAAATGCTTCAGGCTTCTAATTAACAGCAGCAGCAGCAACAAAATGTTGTCAATATTGGTGCCATTCAGCTGCCATTCTGATGCCAGCTGCTGTGTGTGGATCTCAGTGAGAACGTGGAATTATGGGCACCTCAGCTTCCCTGAGAAAGTGGTTGATATATCATGATAGATGATATGTCACGATATTGTGATAGGTGACAATAGCAGCCATACTGCTTTCTCTCAGTGTCAATGCAATGGACAGCAATGATGAGGATAAGCTGTGTCTTTAGGAGAAGTTTTGGCATAAGGAATGTAACCTGGGAAAGTCCTTAATTAGGTGCATAAGCTAAGGTCATAGTAGAAGTGTGGAATATTTCAGAAAATAAGAAAATAAAGCTGATAGAAAACTTCCGTCAACTGCCTCCTTGCCAGCTTTAGGAGCTGGAGAATTTCCATCTGCCCCTGTCTTCCTTCACAGGATGCAACAGGGTCTTACAACAGAAACAAGTACAGATTGATCAACATAGTCCTCTGCATTTTCACTCTGCATAGCCTCGTTATCTTTTAACCCTGCTGTTTTTCTGATTTAACAATGGATCCAGAGAATTACTTTCGTAACTCACAGCACCTCCTTGCCCTGGTTTTCAGTTTGCCCCAATAGCTCTGCCAAGCATTCTGGAGAAAAGGGGTATCTGTGCAGCAGTGAGGGTCCCAGGAGGGCACATTCCTCCTGGATCTGCAGCCCCTGCTCCTGTGGTCAGCCCTCACTCGTGCTGGGAGTCTCACCAACCTTGGTATGCTCACTCCCATGACTAATTGCAGTTCACTCCATAAGGATTTAGCCTTGTCACCAAATTTACTCCAATTCTGGAGGGCCGATGGCTGAGACAATTGTTTTGTTTTGTGGGTGGCTTCAATAATGCCTCATACTGGCTGCAGAGACTCAGGCTATTAGGAGCTGGCCCTACCAGGTCTGTAATAGTTGGGTGGAAGAGACAGTATGAACTAACTCACTCCCAGAGTGCATTCAATGCATCACACCACATTATCTCCCATTTTCAGCCATTTGCCATTGAAACCTTTTCTCAGGTAGTTCATTAAATATTCATATGAAAGGTCCCAAACATCTCTCTTATTCTGCTTTGCTGAAAGAAAGAAATAAAACAAAATTATTTAAGTGCTTCTCTTCAACCAGTGTTTTCTTTTGCAAGAGAAATATTTTATCTAGCCACTGAGACAATAATTTCTATTTTCAAAAACAGGAAGAAAAGTGTAAACGATGTGCAGCCAGAACAAATAATAGAGGGGTTTTGCCAACTACAATCCAAAATGCACATACACAGTATCTGTGAACAAAACTGCTACAGCTTCTGATTCCTGACATTCAGGACTGTCACACCATTTATTTTAGGCTTAAGATTTATGAAACATTATACTGCTAATATAATGCTATTGCCAGTTCCAAGCAGTCTCGGGATCTCTTGCAAACTGTCCCCAGTGTTCATTGCAGAACAGAAGCTGGAGAGGTGGATGCAGTACATGAGGAAGCAAAACTCTCCTTTCTATCCTTGCAGATTTTTGTCACACTTCCCACTGTTAGGAGTATAACTTTTGCACACGCAGTGCACTGCAGAGTCTGCAGTGGGAAAAGACAGAAGGATTTCCCTGAAGAAAAGCACTTCAGCACTCTGGCGCACAGGCTTTAGCAGATCCCGACGCAGGGGTGGGGGATGTCTCAGCCCTCGGCTGTCCCCAGCCCTCTGCAAGGAGGTCCCAGCCCCACAACAGCATCTGCACATCAGCCCCTGTGCCTGCATTGCAGCTACCCAGGTTCAGCCCTAGCCCTCCTGGGGAGGGTGAGTTTGTGGAGCTGAGAGAGTGAGAGCAGCACTGGGACTGGTGTTAACTGTGTCGGGGCAGTGATACTGGCAGAAGGGCAGGCACAAGGGCCAGGGTTGCAGACATTGCTATCCAAACAGTCTCATCGCTGCATGCCAGTCCAGACCCTCATGCACTCTTCCTTCCGCAGAATTTGGCTGTAGCACAAGTTTTTTGTTCAGATAGGGCTGCTTACATTTTCTGGGGCATGGCTCACTCTTAGATTTATGGAAAGGGCCAAATGCAGGAGCACAGGCTGATGGGAAAAGCCAGTGATTTATAAATCAGGGGCTTGCTGCCCAGTCTCACCAGTGGTGCATGTTGTAGGCTGTAAGAACCCTCTCTGTTTACATCAAACTGTTTTAAGTGATGCGCCCTCTCTGGCCCTTCCTTGTGCCCTATACATGAGGCACATTGTATCATATTTAGTAGTAGTTACACTGGCTTGAAGCCTACTAACCTGTAATGGAGCTTGGCATCATAAGGGCATCCCAGTAGGGCTGTCATTGGTTAGATTCAGCCACAAAAGAAAATCACAACTCCACACAAAATGGGCAAGTGCAAAATCACACTGCAAATCACTGTGTGATGATTTGGGATAAGAACATGTTCTGGTCTCCTCAGCGGATAATTTTCCTCTTTGTTTCTGTTTACCTGTCCCAGGTATGCATAGGCTGTCCCAGCAAACCCTGGTCCCACTGGGAGGGAGCAGTGTCTGTGCCCTGCAGAGCACTTCAGTGCCTGCTACCACCACACAACACGCAGCCTGTCACCCGGGGGTATCTGCCCTGCCACTGAGTGGGAACATTGGCACTTGTTTTGAGACATCTCTTATGGAATTTCCAGCCAGGCAGTACTCATGGTGGCATTGCCATTAGCTCCTGGGAAGGAGATGGAGGGGTGACCATCAGAGGCACACAAGGCTATTCAGTGGTCACGGCTCAGGGGGAAAATTGAGGCAACTAATTTGAGATGAAGAGGTTTTCGTTTGGTGTAAATGACAGAGAAGGAAAGAGGATATTTGGAAGTAACTAAGAATTAAAAAATAAAAGTGAGGAAAAAGCCCTCATCAGATTATTGTTTAAAGCTGAAGTGATCCTGGAGGCATGAAGACTATGAAAAGGTGAGCGAGCACTCCTCCCCTGCTCACTGGAAAATTGATCCTGGTTCTCAGCTATCAATTATGTATCCATAAGAAATATTGACTCGCCCTACCACAAGACTTATATAAGTGCTCCAAACACATCTGTTTGCAGACATTATGATCTGTGTCTTTGACTCTCTGTACCAGTCTCATTATAAATGATGAGCCAATAAATACTCTCGGAAAAGTTTTTATGATGTTTCAGTTGACATTTGGGAGCTTCAAAGAATCACATAGGGCTGCCATCAATCTATATGCACTGTTCTTCATTGATTAGGTGAGCTCATTGATTTTGAGCAAGATCAAAGGTAGAAGACAACTACAGGAGAGGTTAAATATGGAGAAGACCTACTAAACCCATTTGCCAGTTACTTGCTATAGAAGTTGCTTTTCCAGTAAAGCAGCCAAAAAAAAATAATTTCCACTTTTACGGGATTCCCGAAATGGTCTGAACCTGTAATGACAGGGTTTCTTCCTCCAGCCCTGGCTGCTCCCAGAGTTAAAAATTTTCATGTGCAGTTTGTTCTGTTACTGGCCACAGATTACTTCATTTATGTGATGCCACCATCTCTGGTCCTGCTTCTCTCTTTTCTTGGGCTGCCCATCTGAGCATCACTTTACTGATCCCCTGTTGAAGAGGAACTCTCAGCTTGCTGGAAACAGGGATATTCACAGGGAAATAAAAGCAGTCTTATTGGACTAATCCAGAAGGGTCTTATTTTCCTAACAATGGCCAGCACCAGATGAATTGAAGAAGCACATAGCAAAGGTAAATAAAAAATAAGAGCTTTCCTGATGGCATCTGGCAGTCTGTAGACACCTCCGACCTCCTGACCTCCTGGTGCCCATTTAAAGTTCCATGTCAGGAACTTTAAATATGAAAGCCTTTGATGGACCTTTATCTATGAGTCTGTCTGCTTTTTGAAATAATTTGTTGTAATTGTTCAGCCCAAATAGGTGAGATGCATTTTGCCTTTACATTGCACTCCAGGCTCCTTTTCAGTCTGTGGCCACTCAGTATCCAATATTTTTTGAGCACCATTGCTGAGTGGGTTTTTTTTTTAGCTAACATCTGCATTTGGGGCTATTTTCTTCAGCTCTATTAACTAGCATTTTTTGAAATGAACATCCTTAATTGGATCAATTTGAAAGGATATTAATCTTCTGTCCATTTATTCAATCTCCCATTCTCCCCACTGAGGTTCACAACCCCTCTGAATCTGAGTGCTGTCAATGAATACAAATAATATAGAGTACGCATATGATCTCAGATCATTAGTGAGAATGTTAAATAAGTTCAGGTCTAAAACTGATCTCTGGAGCACCTAACTTTTCAGCTATTCCCCATCTAACCATGCTGATGACTAACGATGCCTTCTACAGCTAGGCAAATGAGGATTTGGCTTACTGCCAATCCCAAAAAATCAGGGGACACAGGAGAGAAGTTGGTTTAAGTCGTGCTGAAAAGGAAAAAAAAATCATCACTTTCTGGTGAGTCAAAAAAACACTTATATTCAGTTTGGATCAGATGGGGTTTTTTTCTTACTTTATTAACATTGAGGTTTCACTTTTGTTTAAAACATTATTAAGTGTTTTAAAACTTGCTAGCTTCACCTTAAGGGGAAAATTCTAAACAAAAAATAGTTTTGAATGAGAAAATAAAAAAGCTGTTTCCCACGCAGTCAGATATTGGATTGTTGAAATGTGGTTACTTTTGCAAGACCCAACAGTTTAGGACATCTCAGTCAGTAAGTACAACCTGTGACTTTGTAACTGAGAAATCTAAATTTTTCATCCTGTCTAATCATGGCCTGCTAGAAAAAGAAAAATTTTGTCTAAAAACATCATCCATTTCTGATCATCTTACGCAGGATTTTAATTTATTTTCGGTTTTAATGTTTGTAGCATGTAAATGGGTCAGCTAACTACAGTGATTTTTCTGAGTTGTGAAGCCTTATTGCTTGCTGTTATAATTAATAGCATTTACTGCAGAAACATCTGAGACCACTTATCTGTGGACCCTTCTTCTGGCTCTGGGCTCAGAAGAAGCACAGGAGAATGGGCAGATGCTTCCACCAAGAGAATGAAGCTGGACACGGGCTACAGCAGGTTGCAACACACAAAAAGTTGAGCACTGGGATGGCAGCAGTTTGGTACTTTTCACTACCTTATTGTTTGTTTCCATTGGATATAGTTAGCAGGGACAAAGTAGTTGGAAAAAAGCAAAGAATAAAGGATAGTTAGAGTGTCTGTGTCAAGGCAGAGGCTGCTGAGAGATGCAGGTATAATCTGAAGATGAGCTCAAAATCCTTGAGGTACTCTGAGCCTCTGCTTATTTTTGTTCTTCATGTCTAGTGATAGAAAAGCATGCTATATTACTACTGGTTTTGTATTAATATGTACTATATATTTTGTATTAATCATATAATTAAAATTTTAAAAAATATAAAGCTGTTGATATTGACTCACTTTCTGCCCAATCTGTGAATTGATTTTGACTGTATCTTTAGGGTAATGTCCTCTTCTGGCCTGGTGTTAGACTGCTTTATTTTAGCTCTGAGCTTTGGCCCTTTGGTCCCTGTCCTTAGTAGAGCCTGAGGATCAGAGCTAAATGAGCTTTCCTCAGCGTGGGAGTTGGCTGTGGGATAGAGAAATCAGCGGTGGCTGTAGAGCAGCACTCTGCTCCTCATTATGCAGCACTGCCAGGCTGCTCCAGGCTGCTCTCTCCCCTCTGGAGCAGAACGTGGCCCTGAGCCCCTTCAAGATGAGATGTGGCCTGAGCTGCTATCACCTCTCACCCTCCTCGTCCTGCTGTAGTCCCCTTTGTGCCAGCAGTGCAGGACAGCCCTCCTGCACAGGTAAGGCAGCTTGCAGACTTGCAGTGTCAGAGCAACAAAATCTAGGACACCTGTGTCTTTGTGTAAACTCACTGCTCCCTCAGCGGATGTGAGCGAACCCAGTCTTCCCAATTACTCATCCCTCCACATTATCCCTGCCCTCTCTGTAAAGTTTCCTCCTTGTTTTTCTCTGATGCCCCAGTTAAGAGGTAATGGGGTATAAAGCTTCAGGCAGAAAAAAGGAGAAAGGATGCTGGAGCACTGTCCCAAATGGCAGACCAGAGCCTGCTGATTATACCCAGCCTGAGAGTCCTCAGTGCGTGCGTGTGGAGGAAGGGGAGAAGGGGGATGCTTATTAGACCGAATGGGAGTTCTGTGCACGGAAGAGGAGCGCTCCGCGGCCCTGAGGATGTAAGGGAGATTTGCTAACTTTGCTTTATAGTATTCATGCAGATAAGGAAGACTCTCAGTCTCCAATCATAAATCGGTATTATACAGTGTACTCCCAAAGGCCATAATTACTTCCAGAAGCAGAAATTTGAATGACCCAGATAATTAGTTCAGTGCAGCTGGTCCAAAAATTATTTACATAAAAGCCAGTTTTACTTGAGGGGGAAGAAAAACAACCTTGCTACCAAAAGCAAATGACCCAGTTAGCTTCATGCTATGAGTATGAGGAGACAGAGCACGAGTGGCAACTTAGTGGCCTGTGCCATCACTTCTTCCCTCTTGTTTTCAGAGGACAAACACTGACACAATGAGCCTCTCTAAAGACAAACATGCAGGAAGGCAGTGAAGATACAGGAAAACTGCATGAATTTGACCTTATGCTTTCTGTGAGAGTTAGTCTTGGGTAGATGTGAAGGTCCATGGCATCCAGAGGAAAAAATTTCACTTGCAAGATGCAGGCACCAAGGGGCAAGGAGCAGCACAGCTCTGCTCCAGGCACTGGGGCAGCTGGCATCAGTCCTTCCATGCAGGGTACTGATGCAACAGGAAGCTAATCACTGTGGTTATCTGGGTTAATTTTTAACCAAAAACCAGTTCCTCTCTCCAGCTTAGCATGTAGCTGGGCAGCAGCAGGAGTGTCCGGGAAGGGAATGCCCAGCAGCAATGTGGTTGACTTCTCCAGGGGGCCAGTACTGATATTTCAGAGGTTTCCCTCCAAACTGCTAGGTTAAAAAGCAAAGAAAGGGTATGCTTTCAGAAAGGATTTCATTTTAAAAGCATTTGAGTGATTCAACCCTTTGCTGGTGACTGTGAGCACTTTCAGCATGTGCTAATGGGCACATAAACCACTGCCGGGTTAACCACTGCGTTTATTTACAGTTGTGTCCCTGTGGAGAATCCTGAGTCTCAGCTCTGCAGTGCCCTGACCCCATTCCCAGGGCTAGATCCTCTGTCCCTGCCAGCACTTTTTCCCTGTACCAATGAGGATGGTGGCTAACCCCTCCCTTCACAGCTGTGCTGTTGCCACACTGTGGGGGTCACCCCCAGAAGCACTTTGGAGATGAGCTGGTTCTGCTCCCATTGGCTGGGACATCCTCTCCCCTGCCCACCGGTGAATCAACATGTGCTGCCCCAAGCATAGCAGGACACAGAGGGGCAGGTAAGTGTGAAGAAGAAGGAAACCTGAGCTGTAAATCCCCATTTCTTGTGTCCTTGCATCTTTGCCATCTTTTCAATCAGGCTGTGGCCGCCACAGAATCTGAATGTTGCTCCACAACAAAAATATGCCAGGAAAGGTATCTGTTGTCCTCACTTGGGCACATGCAATAAACTGGCATCACCACTTCTTAGCACTCTCTCAGGACCTAAGTGGTTTTTTGTTTGTGTTCTAAGAAAGTTTGCTCACCCTCAGAACAGAGCCCTTATCTCCCAAAAGGAACTAGAGAGGAGCAAAATCTGTGAGAAACAGAATGGGATGACAATGATCTTTTGTGTTCAAGAGAGAGCGCAAACATGGTGACTTAAAAAAAAAGGCTAAATTGTTCTTCTAAAATGTAGAGTGTACAAATAATAACCGTAAATTGCTTTGCATCTCACCAGCACCCCATTGCTGTTTGGTATTGCCATGGATAGCACTTGTTACTTTACAGCACAGTAAATAATCAGATATCCTCATAACACCACTGGAACCAATTCACCTTCCACTTACACACCTTTTATGCTCATATGTGCCCATTGCCTTAATGGGGTTAATCTTGATTTACAGTGTAAATTGAAAGGTGAATTAGAGACCACAGAAGGCAAGTTGGAGAGGATGTGATTTGCTGCAGGCTGCATCCTAATTGCAGTAACACTCACCTGGGGTGGCAGGATATCTCTACCAAGCTTAAGAGCTTCACCATGCCTGGGTAGAGGCAATAGAAATTCATGCCCTGCCATTCTTTGTTTACAATGAATATGCACATCTTGCACAGCACAATGTGCCAGCAGGTTCCTTCCCCCTGCCCTCACCCCACCCTGTCCCCATTTGTCTCAGGGACAGCAAGAACATTCATCCAACATAGCCTGAACCCCTCAGAGTCTTTCATCCTGCCCCTTGCTTAAAGGCAGGGCACACAAAGTTCTGGAGTAACATATTGCAGCACAGAATCCTAAGAGGTGGACATGAGCTGGCCTTTTGAGGTGGGCACTCAGAAAAGAGTTTACTTGAAGGTTAATGTAAACCCTGGTGCATTCCTTTTCACTTGTGCTGCAAAGTCCATCAGAAGTCAGCCTCACCCATCAAACTGAGGCTTGCTCTGGTTCATGGTTCTCATGCTCCTGACCCCAAAAGGCTGAGCTCAGGCCACCAGTATGGGCGCCTTGCACCTCTTATAAAAGCTTGGGATCAGCAGATGGCAGATTCTGGAGGAAAAAGTATTCATGAACAGAAGGTAGGGTAGCTTCTGGCAGTATCAGGGAATGGATGAGGAAGGGGTCTTCAGGAGCATTTGGGTGAGCAAGCAGTGCCATTCCCCCCAGGCCATCCTGATTGACCCCCAAACTTGCTGTTTGGGGATCTATTTGTGGAGATCTGCTGGGGTGTGTGTGTTTGCATCTGTCTGTCTTTTCAACACCTGAGAACCAACCAGCTCTTCAGATGCTATCAGGCAACAGAGCTCAGCAGAAGCACAACAACCCCCACCAGCAGCAGAGCTGGTCCTCCAGGACATCTCTCCTGGAGAAATAGCACAGCTTGGTCTTTTGGAAGCAGCACTGTTGGTAAACATACCCTTTTTACATTTCAGACATGAGGGGAACGTTTCCTCTCCTGGCTCCTCCTTGCCCCATGCAGCAGGGCACGCTCGCAGCAGAAGAGGCCATGCAGGACAGGATGCAGGATGCGCTCCCGTACCACGGTCCCAGCCCTCCCACCACACCCTCGTCCCATGCCAGGGCTGCTGATGGAAAACGCTTCTCTCAGTGGGCTAAGCAGGCTCCCAGTCAGGGCAGCAATTCCACTGCAATTCATTAATTGGTCGATCTGAATTGCACGCTAAGCAGGTCCTGAAAGCTAGGGCAGGTTTGGTGACTGCTGTGTGCCAGGACCCACGCTGTGGGCTGGTGAGTGCAAGGAGCACCCAGACGGATGTGAGGAGCAGATTTGGACACTGCATTCACTCTGATTGCAGAGGCAGAGAGCACTGGGTGCTTCGGGGCAGCTGCTTCCCTGATAAAACTCCTCCTCTCATGCAGCATTAATAAATTTGCCCCTCTGGGCCAGCTGCTCCCCAGCGTGGGAAGTTCAGGAACCTCCCTGAGGTACAGACAGACATTTCCAGCCACAACAAAATATACATAAACATTTTAAAAGATCACTTTAAAATTCCAGCTCTCCCTCTCAGCTGCTTGCCACCATCCGATTTCTAAATGAGCAAGATTTCCCTTGTGTTCAGCTTCATACATATATATATACACACATAAGCATGCCCAACTTGTACACAAAGTACTCCTAATCTTCAAGTCAGTCTCACCTGAGTACAGAATTAGATCCTGTATCCACTTCATAAATTTGCCCTCTCTGTTAGTTTATATAAAGCCATTCAATCCTGAAGGAGCTGGCATCTCACATTGCTGCCTTCTGAACGTACAGAGCAGAGGAGTAAGGAACAAAACAGTGGGGGTGAGAGGGGATGTTCTGATTCTGCTCAGTAACATGAAACATCATGGACTTAAATACCAACAAAATATTCAGTGTTAATGTTTAATATTACTGGGAACTTGTCACCTCCACTTACCATCTTGGAGCTGCCATTCTCGTGCAGACTCCCACGTCTGAGCTCTGGGTCTAACATGCTTTCACATTATGTACTAGAAGGGGAAAAAATAAAGAAAAGCCAAGAGGTAGGGAGAGTCAGTTACTCTGTTTCAGCTACAAAGCCAGGAAGGGATTTTTTCCCTTTTCTCTTTGCAGGAATAAAATGACTCACATGGCCAAGCTCCTGAACTGCTGCTCCTTTTCAGGGGTTGCCTCTTTTATTCACCCCTTCTATAATGCCTGTGAAATGCTCTTGGATATATGCAAATTTGCTTTGCTGTGCCGGGTAACCAGTTTCATCCCCACTCTCATCCACCGTTACCAGCCAGGACCTACACAGCTGTTCTGCAGACTCAGGAGCACAAAAATTGGGTGATCTGGGGACAGAACAGTACCTAAAATAACATGAATTAAGACTTTGCCTGCCACACTTTAAAAACAACTGGAGGCTGATTTGCCTCATGAGGGTCCTCTTGAAAAATGCATGGATGCTGTTTCACAGAGCCTGTTTCCAACCCAGGATTATTTCTTGGTGCAGCTTGGTGCCATCCCAAATGTCTCTCTTTCACCACTGGAAACTCAGGCACCACACAAACAAGAAGTCAAACCTCTTCATGATCAGTGGAAACACTCTGCATCACACTGCAAACAGAATCAGGCCATCCTGCCTGTCTCTCTGGTTTCTGTAAAATGACTTATTATCCCTCTAGGCTGAGTGGTTAATGAAAATTCAAACTCTTCTAGCTTATTCCAGTTAGTAGGAAAGATGGGTGATGCAATCAGGTATCTCTGCTGCAGTTGTGTTTATTTGGAAGGCTGTACAAAACCCTTTAAGCACAGGAGGAGCCAAAATAACAGCAAAAAAAATATTTTCTCAACCTCTTTTTGTCACAACCTCCACCCAAAACTGATGCCAATATTCTGCCAAAACCATCAGACTCTATTCAAACTTTTTTCTGGTTTTTTTTTAGCTCTGTTATTCCCTCTACACCTTTAGCTTTTTTTTTCCCTACAGCAACAAGCGTGCTCACCACACCCCTGAAACAACACTCGGCCGAGGCACTGCTGTGCAGAGCAGACAAATCCCTAAAAAACACCCGGGCTGCCTTTTGCAGGGAGCTGGAGAGGGGAAGGTGACACAGGCTTAATGCCTCTTACAGCTGTGTTAAATGAAAGATGCCTCTAGACTGTCTTTCTCACAAAGGCTTAACCCAGCTGTAACATCCCCCACCTTCGTGTAATTCTTGCAGCCAAAACTTTTGGCTAAAGAGCAAACAAGCAAACAAAACCAGGTAAACTTAGATTTTTGTGGTGTTTAGTGACCAGGTCCATTAGGTTTATACCACTCGCTCAGGGATGTGCTGTCATGGCTCTGAGCCCGCAAACAAGCCGTGGCTGCGGGAGGATTGTAAACTACCTCTGCTGTTTCCATGCCTTTCGGCATCACTTTTGTTTTGAGCACAATCCAAGTGCCACTTCACTACTGATCATTTGGATACAAACCTGCAAAACATCCAGAGGGGTCAGACCAAATCACCCAGAAAACTGTCTCTGGCAGCCAGTGAGAGCAGATGCTTCAGGAAATGTGCAAGAAAAGGGCAAATTCAGATTCATCCTTCCTCTGCCATAGGCTTCCAGCCTCTGACAAGCTGAACTGAAGGAAGTCTTTGTATTGCTGTATTTAACATCCCTCAAGAGTCTTTTCTGATCTCAATCTGTCCAAGCAGTTTTTGATTGCATTTTGATTTTGGCCTTCATGGCATCCTCTAGCAATCAGCTTCATGGTTTAATTATGTGTGTTTGTTAGAAATTTGCTGCCTGGTCACCCAAAGCCAAACCCACTCTGGGCTATTGGACACAGAATAAAATACTGGAAAATAGTAAATACCCATTCTTTGTTCATCTTCTCTCTGACATAAATTGTTGCATTTCTGTTTATCATGTTTAATCAATTTTACTCTCTCCAATTTATGCAATAAACTTTCAAATCTGTTTAGAGCTTTGCCGTCTAAATATCCTGTGGCAATGAGTTCCCAGTGTAAGGCTCTGCTGGTGATTTCTTTCAATTTGTTTAAAATCCACTCCTTAATTCACTGGGTATCCCATTTGCACTGCCAAGAATAGTAAATAACCCTTCTGTTTATACCTTCTCCAGCCATTTGTGCCTTCATAGCAGCACACTGCTGTAGTCCACCTTGGCCCCAGACATCTCTCTCTAGACTGAAGTGTCCTGGTCTCTTTAATAATAGATTGCTGCTAAACTTAACCATTGCTGCTGGAAGAAGTGGTGAATGTAAAGGCAGCTTCTGTGGCTGTTCTCAGGGTTTCATTTTCCTGCCTAGCTGACCTTAGACATAATGTCTTTCTGGAGAGTATTTAGGTCATGGGAATGTAAGATAGAGAAAAAAATGGGAAAGCCTATGTATATTCTAAAGAAAGTATATTCTAAAACACTTTAGGAAGGGGAGGAAGTGAACTTTATTTGCAACTTTAAGAAACAAGATGTGAGAAATGTATTCTTAAATCACATTCAAAAGTAGCACATACAAGGTTTTGTCAGGCACTCATCTGAAATAATCACCAATCATTTTTTTATTAATGAACTTGGATCAGAGATGGAGCTATACTAAAGGGGGCTGCTGATTGTTCTTCTGCTTGCATATCTTTAAAGCCAGGGAAAAGAAAGAGTGGAAAGTCTCAATATCAGTGACTTGCAAACAAAAAGGAAGGTCAAGATGGAGAAGTTTGCACAGAGTATATAGAGCACATGCAGAAGCTGTTCATGTTTCCAGGTAGACAGAGAGACTACATATCAAATATTACAGTGACTCAAAATATTTTTATATTTATCTGAACGAATTTGGAAGAAAAATTGCATAGTACTATGATTTTTGATATAAAAGTACTTCCATGGAAGTGTTTATGGAAAGCTACTTCTGAAAGGATAAGCAGCACCAAGAACATTTTGAACAGAATTCCAAAATTATTTCACTCTTTATTTACTATTTATTTACTAGAAAGAGTATTTCATTGCAATTTTTTTTTCAAATTTTGCCAAAATTTTCAGATCTTGAGATAAAATGTAGAGAAATCTTATTCTGACAATTTCTAGGAGTCATCTAGGCCAATACATCCTAATTTATGCTAACACACTAGGGAAACTGATGGTGTTTATGGCTGTTTCTGAGTCAGTTGTGACAAAAGCATTAAGGTTTTACATAGGAGTTTGAATGAGCAAGGAAATTTCTGCCTTGCTGTAGCCCTGTAACTCAGTTGCAACTGATCTATGATTGACACAAGATTGCCTTGAATTCTTTGGTTTGTAGTTGCCAATTTCACAGTTTTGATGAATATCCGTGAATTCATGTTTTCTTCATGAGCTGCTCAGAGTCATATTCTCTCGAGTATTTGATCATTCAATATTTAGGGCCTGAATTCCTGTGCAGCACTGGGTATGGCTTCCTGGCTGTGTGATGCAATTTTTAGCCAAAGAAACAGAGGCTTGAAGAAGCCACCTAAGCTCCCTCAACAAAGAGAGAGAGACCTCCAGCAGCCACTTTATCCCAATTTAAACCACATACCTATGGGAGGTGGTTTAAAGTGCTGTGAGGCTTTGCTTCTCTCAGCTCACTGCAGATGGACACTATTTAGCTCAGGCAAAACTACCCCATCATTTCACACGTGGGATGTGAAGGACATTTCTCACTTAGATAGTCCCCAAGGGTGTGGGGTTAGGCAGATTTATTTAAAACAGTCCAAAGGGCTGAATGCTTCCCATTTACTTAGGCTTGTTAACTTAGGATGGCTGGGACTTGGCTTACAGTCATGATTCTCCCACTTCATTTCAAGGGCAGAGAGGCATAGCTGATGGTCTCAAAACAAAGAATGTTCATGGAAGAGGTTTAAGCAGATGGTTTTTGTCTGGCGTTTGCATGTCCCACGTTGGTTACTACAACTGGGCTGGCACAGAAAAACTTGGGCCATGAGCCTGATGGTTGGGTGGGTTGGGCTAAATGAAAATACACCAATCTTTAATCTGAGCAGCAGAGTTTGTCCACAGATATGTCAGCACTGATGTGACAGCACTGGTGGGAATAGAAGCACAGATCAGACCTTTAAACCCTAAGACCCTTAAGACCTTTAAGTTATTTATGCTGTGTGTATATTCTTAGTTCAAACTGGGAGGCACTCACTTTATCTTGCTCTGACCCCTACATTTTCTTTCCCCCTTGAGAAATGTTGAATATTGCCTCTAAGAAGCAAACATTTTGGATTTTTGAGACCTGCATGTACTTGATAGCCCATTTTCTGGAGGGAAAAAAAGGGGGCAGGGGCGGGGGGTGGGGTTTGAACTACTTTAATTGGAAGTCTGAGGAGAAAGCTAAAAGAGATGAAAAGAAGGCCTTATTGAACATTAACGCTGTGCAGGTGGAGAGCTCTGGCACACTCATGTTGGTGAGCAGTGACTGCCCCTGTCTGTCAATGCTAATATGCCATGAGGAGAGAAATGTGTCCCTTTACAAATCCTAGTGCGTCAGTGATGCATTTGAAACATACTCATCACCAGAGGACACAAGTATGAAAAGCATTTTGTTTTGCAGCCCCGAATGAGATAAAACATAGCAGAAGGTTGCCAACAAAGCAAGCTCTGTGGTGAACCATTGCTGCTCCATGGAAGATCTGGGAAAAATATAGGAACCCTTAAAATAGGAACTAAAGGGGGGAAAACCTCTGCCAGAAGGAATTACCATTAATTTGGGAATTACTGGTAGCACTCTGGAGGGGAGCACCTGAAGGAGGATGAGGCCATTGAATGATCAGAGGGGACAGTGTAATGAGGAGAAGATGGGCTGGAGATCCATGATTTTGCCTCTACTATGGGTCACAGGATGTCCTTGGGGAGGCCAGAGGCACCTTCCCACACACCAGGAAATGTGCTGCTGCACTGTGGGAGTGGGATGGGGTAAGTGCATGCCGTGGCAGCCCTCTTCTTCCTTCTCCTCTAGGGTGGGTTACCGATGCTCTTGCGCACAGAGTTCAAGGATTATGGATTCATATGGTTCAAGGATTATTTCAGGGTCCTTTCCTTCACACATTAGGCTCATGTAGCCTTCCTGAGTGCCCATCTGTGAGCCTTCCCTGGTAACTCTTGAAGCCTTTTGTTTTCCGGCACATTGACAGAGAGGTGAGTTTTCAGAAATATCTCATCCCTACAGGTTTTGTGAAAATAAAGGACTAAGTAGAGAAGAGAGCCCCTCTTCGCTTATCCTCTGCAGGACTGACTACAAGAGCTTGGCTGCTATTAGGCATCAGAAACCCACACGGATGAGTCCCTTCCTGGGCTTCATTGCTTCTGCTCCACAGGAACTCACTCACATATTAAGTGAATTTTCTCCCCCTTCCCTTTATAAAGCAAGTGCTCCACTGCAACAGGGATAATGACATATTTCGCCTGAAATGCGATGCTTATGGGAGCTTAGTTTGAAATAAAGATTATAAAAATGTAATGTCTAGCAATTGTAATATCATCCATGGAGTGGAAGAGAAAGAGACAAACAGATATATTTCTTAATTGAACTCTCTGCCTGGATGTATTTCCTTTAGGCAAGAACCACAGGTGACCGACAATAAAGGACCATAAGGAAGAAGATGTAGGTTTTTTAACAAATTTAACTTATCACAGACAGGCTTTTACCCTTGCATCAGCCTATACTGAAAATCCCTAAATAACTCAAAGCATTCAAACGGTCTAACATTAGCAAAATGGTATTCTCCCCACAGGTGCTTGAAAGTAGAAAACAAGGTGGCAATATTTTCCTCTCTTAAAATACTAAGAATATGTCATTCCTCTGCTCCAGAGCACTTAATATCCTATATAAATCAATACCTATCTCACTATCTATCAATAAATGAATAATTACATTTCTGCCTATTCCCAGATGCTCTGAAACCATTTATTCTAGTCATTTAATCACAAAGCTGTTATTGCAGGGGAAATTCATGCAGACATGAATACAGAAAGCCAAAAATAGAGAGCTAAGCGGAGAACTTCACCATAATAGCAGCCTCTTCCAAGACAAGCTGCTGCTCATTTTCCCAGGAGAGGTAGTAGGTATCTCTTCACTTTTCAAAACAATAACTGGCACTGTAAAGCTCAGTCAAGCAAAACAAAACTTCACTCACTTTGCTTTTCCACAGCCAACATTTGAATGCAGCAGGGAGTCCCTGCTGGTCTGATCAGGAGCTCTCTCTTTCCCTGTCAAAGGACCTGGGGTCCCAAAATGTCCTCACACTGGAGCCTCCATTTGAAAGGGAATTGTGTAACAAGACCCATCTGTCTCTACAGAAAAACCACGTTCATCTCAAATCAGTGCTCTTCTTTTGTGCTTTTTTGAATGAGTGTACATCTGGGAAAACTGAAAATATTCATCTTCACCTCATGGAAGTTTTGGTTTACCCACAACAACAGCATCACTCGTCCCAGTTGTTTCACTGCCCTTTTGATGCCATGTGCCTGCTGTTGGGAGACCAGAGACATGCACATTAGAGGCAGGGGGTGAGGGGGGAAGTGTACACGTACAGACCACACATAAGATTCAGAGGAAGAGTCTAGATTTGATGTGACGATGGTGGTTTCTCATTCACCGACATTAGCACAGTTTTCCTCCAATACCTTGGTGAAAGCCTTGGAGATGACTAAATTAGGCTATGTCCAAGTCAAAACACTTAACAAGTATTGGCTATATAAACCTCCCTCCCACCTCAATTAAATACGTGCTCTCTGTCTGTGAGAAGCATCAGACGACTTGCCAGAGTTCAGAAAGCACCGTATGTTCTCCCGGCTCCCCATCCTATGCAAACCTGTTCTTCCTTCCAGACAGGCTGGGTATGTTTACCATGTCTCTACCTTTGTTTTTGCTCACCTTCCATCCCTACAGGGAGCCCTCGAGCATGTATTTATTTGCACTTTGAACCTGTGCTTGCTTGCACGGCTGTGCTTTAGCCCAAGCTGGGACCTGATTGCTTTAGGGGAGCCAGGGATGAGATTGCCTGAGCGTCAGAAAAGCTTCAGTGCCTTTGCCCACAATTCCCCCACTCACCCCAGCACACCAGGTTCTCCTGCAGTTGATAGCAACGAGAGGAAAAGAACCCTCCAGCACCTCAGAGCAAAGGGTGTGCAGCACAGACGCCCACAGGCAAGTGCAAAACAGTGTGATCAGACTAATGTGGATTGAACGTAGCTTTCAACAGTAGAAATAGCAAAAACCTTGATTCTAATGTGTACCGTGAATGTTTCTGAATGGATAGATGGTTAGTATGCCAAATTTAGCTTTGGGAGGTGTCTTGCATCCTATAAATGCTGGGTTACAAAGAACATTGACAGATGTATGTATGTATTTGTATAAATACAGATGTCTGGGTCTTTGAAAAATAACAGCCTAGGATGGCTGGATGGATAGCTGACTAACTAGCTAGCTATACACATGCTTGAACTGTAAAGAAAGAAAAAAGAAAAGCCTTTAAGCTACACTCATCTTTTAACACCAGCTTGACTTGTAAACCCCTAAGTACGCTGGGAGGGCTGCAGCCATCTCAGGTTCCATCAGGTTTCCTTTTCATGGAGCGCGTGGCCCCAGATCCTGCTCTGCAGGTCTCAACTCTCCCAGCAGAGCAGGGGGATGTGGTGGGTCAGTCGGGTAGCTTGGTCCTCTGTTATTTAACCTGAGCAGCAACAGCAAAGATTTGGTGGGTATGCTTTGAATGGTAGCCAGGTAAAGAGGAACTAATGTTAATGCAAGAGCCTGGAAAGACTTGGCAATGTATTTTCTAGTCTCTGTGGTATCCACCTTATATATTTTTCAAGGGTGCACCTGAACACATCCTGTTCCTGTCACTCAGTATCCAGTCTGTGCCCTCCACAGCTCACAGGCAGGTCAGGAACAGCCCTTGCATCCCGGCAATGTCTGTTCAGACATGATCTCACTCTGAAGATAGAACAGGACAAGATTGTCCTTTCTGACCTAAGCTATTCACCAATGTTTAGTTCAAATACGTAAATATTTGTGGCACCTCTCAATCCCAACATGGAGTGTGCCCTGCTAATTTTGAGTCATGGTGGGATACCTGTGATTCAGCAGAGAATTAACATTGAATTTGCAAGGAAGGAATACTCCTAATATGAGGAGACTCCTAAACAGCTCAGGCCAGCTCTCTTCCCTGCCATCAGTGTCCACATGGATGGAAAAAGGATAAAGAATATTTTGGGCACAACTGAAGCTTCACTACTCCTTGGGAGCATGTGGCAGCTCCCATCTGTGCTGAGTCCAAGCTACAAGACCAGGAGAGCCACCATGGCTTGGTGAGGCCATGGTGCTGCTCCAGCTGCAGAGGGCAGTTTGGCAGGGGAGACACACCTGGCCTGATGTCAGGAGCTGGGAGTTGATCCCAGTCCAAACCCACTGTTGAGATAGCAGATTAAGACTAACCCTACTCAGAAATCACCACACTGCACAGATCTGTCTGCTTGTGGGATTTGTGCTAGCTTGATGAAAGGGTTGGCTCCTATCCTCAGCTGAACTCTCATGGTTCAAAGTTGTGCTGGCTTTTTTCTGTATCCTTTGGGGTGAAAAATGTCTTGCAGCTGCTGCTTATAATTCTTTCCCCTATGTTTCAACATTCTCCAGATGAATGCCACACGAAGCAGTGCTCCAAGAGACTGCAATCATGATTGCCAATAGCCAACATCCAAACTAAAAATAAAAAGCCACAGCATGGGACTGAGACACAAGCAATACATCCTCTGGCAAAAATCACCAGTCACTGGAAAGAAAAGGACTCGCCCCTCCAGTCCTATCTTCTGTATGCTTAAAGAAGCTTCTACCTATAACCATCTTCTCCTGATATTATCAAGAAATCAAGATGGCTGGCAGAAAGCATTAAGTGAGCTGACCTTTCCTCTTGCCAAGTGTTCATGTTAAAACTCCATGAAATTTTTGGCTGGTCAGTAAGTGCAGTGGAGGGAAAGACAAGATTTTCAGTGAAACACATATTTGCCCCTTAGAGGTACCTAGGCATCTATTACAAAATACTTATTTTAGAGCTTAATAATAGAGCTTTTAATACTTAGAGCTACTATACCATCCTTCCCCCCCCCTCCCCCCATGCTTTCAACAACCAATTTTTCTGGTGGTTCATTACACTGAAAAGATCCCACTACAGAAAGGAAGGAAACCTAAGGAAAATATTTTCTGGGAGAGAGCCACAGTTCCTGCCTTGCTTCCTCCCGATGGCTGCAGCCCAGAAGGGAGGAAGAACCGGGTGACAATGTCTGCAGGAGCACTGGTGTGTGGATGAGGAAGGGGCAGGAAGCAGAGCCCCGGGGCTGCCTTTTCCCAGTGGAGGTCTCAGTGCAGTGGGTGCTTTGGGGGCACAGCAGAGCCGTGCTGCAGGGGAGGGACCCACGGGCTGCGCACCTCGGTACCAGGGAGCATCAGCTCCAAGCCTTTGGGTTGCTCTGCCTTATACCTTGTGTGCCACGTTGCCAGCCTGGCAGAAAGAAAGTGTGACAAGCTTGCAAGGCTTCCCAATTAGCTCTCCACTGCAGCTCAGGAGCTGATACCTCAGGGGTTTGCCTAGTGTATTAAATTTTGCGTATCGTGCCTGAGAGGGGCTGTAATATTTATTTCCCTTCTTTCTGATTAGTATTTAACACAAAAGGAGAATCTGTTCATTTGTCAGGCTGACCTTGCCCAGAATGGAGTCTAGAGACCAATCCTTTACATGCTGCCAGTAGCACATATTCTTCGCTAAGTGGAAGAGTTTTGTGGCAGCTAATCCACCAGTCCACTGCAGTGTTAGGGCTGATCTTAGCCCTGAATTTTGCACACAGTAACCTCCAAAGAAAAATAACGTGACACTCTTACCCTTGTGAAAATACATAAAAGGCTACATCTTTGAACAGCAGTGGTGAGATGTTTTGTTTGCACTCATTTACCCCATGCCTGGGAGACATGAATTCTCAATCACTATTGCTACACAGTCTTAAATGTGAAATAAAGGGCTTCTTGTGAATAATAGTAATAATTGTTTCAAACCAGACACTAAACCCCCAGTCGAGAAAGGATAGAAAACTGCCTTTGAAATGAAAAAATGGCTCAAGAGGGAAGGAGAAAGATTCTAGCTTTTGTTTTCCATTTTCACAAGTCTCCTGAGCTCTCCATCCCAGTCTGGGCAGTCCTGAGCAGATCATTATCCTGACATCTTGCTCCTTGGGGGAACCACAAATCCTGGCACATTCTCATTCAATTGAAAGGATCCCCAGTTAAAACCATAACACCTGGGCTTGCCCGATGACTTGTGGCCCACTGTTTTTTAAGAGGTTGCAGAGCTAGAAATATGATGTTTCATGGGAGGACTTTTCTGCCAAGAGCAAGTAGCTGATACAATATTATTTGATTCAAAACTAGAAAGAATGGAGTCTTATTAAAGACATTCCCTTATTAAAAAATCAGAATTTTTACTTAGCATTTCCTCTTTGAGCTGTGAAGTGATAAGTACAAGAAATAATATCTAACATAGTCTAATATCTCAAGACTCAGTACCACCTTCAACCTCCTGTTCCCTCACAGGTTTATAAAGGTCCGTGCATTTGAAGACATGCCTCCTGGGAAAAACTCAAGATAATATTTACAAAGTCTACAACTGCTTTACAAGGGGCTCCCTTTTCACTTGTGATAAGACAAGGGGATGTCAGGCAGAAGCAGGAGAAGAAAAAAGTTTCAGATGTGAGTTAGGGAAGAGCAGAAAAACTTTTATTTAGCTGATGTAGTGAAAATACCTCTTCTCCTTGATCATTGATGCACAGTACCCACAAAGAGCTTTCCTGCACATACTGCTGGTGAGAAGCACTGAGATTACAAGTTTTCAGGTTGGTGGGGACTATGTGAGCCATAGGAAACCACAGACTCAACTTTTGGTTAAAAAAATCATGGTCATTTTCTTGAAGGTGTGGGAATGTCCATTAACTTTGCTGGCCAGATCAACACTGTTGCAAGGAGGTAGAAGGGAAATGTTGAGTCCTTTCCCACCATTCCCACTGGAGGCAGCATGTGAAAAACCCTTCCTTCCCAAGCACAGCACACACAGGATTTGAGAAGATCCCATTTCCAAAGAAATCCTAGGAGAAAGAAATGAAAATCAATAAAAAGCAAAAGAAATAATATTCAAGATGCACATCTGACAGGTATTGCATGCTCAGACCCAACAGAGCATTTAGACTTTTATCTCTTATTTGTGCTCATAGGCTGATACAAGCAGAGAGAAATAGAAGCCTCTCTGAACCAAAAACACACAGAACAAACTCCCAAGAAGCAAAATGGTTTCCATTGTCTCTAGGCCTATTTAGTGATTTCTAGGCTTATTTAGTGACACTGTAGGCACACATATCATTAGTTCAACACCCATGAACAGCACCTGTGCCCATGGTCCTGCTAAGCCTGCCCCCACCCTCACAAAACAGCATCACACTGGTATTCCATTGACCCAATCCATCCCTCCTGAAATTTCAGGCAAAAAGCCTCGGATGAGCCATCATGTGAGACAGGGAAACGTCACACAGCTAATGTGAGTTCTGGCAGACTGTTCAGCTTGGACCACTCTGATGGGAATCACAGGATAACACATTCCAAAAATCAGATTTGGGTGTATGGTTTTCACAACCAAGATGACGTTGCTCCACAAAAATAGCTTGCTATGTATAAATACTCCAAAATAAGGGTCTGTTCAAAATACAATTGCTGCTAATATTTTAGGCAGATTGGCTACATCCAAATTCACCCTTGCCAGACTATGTGATTATCAAATCTTAAAACAACCAGTGTTTCTAGTCATATTTTATCCTAGAACATGGTTATCAGCTCATATCTATGCCTTATTTACCCTAGAATTTGAAACCATATATGCAAACTCCCCGGCTAAAAACCAGGCGTCAGCATACATTACAACACCTTCATCCTGTCCGGAACATTCTGCAGCACTTCACCTGGATGACGGTGCCAGGGCAGCCTCTGACCTGAGAGAGCTGAGTGCTGAAGCAGCACAGGTGACACGCGCCTCGCACAGCTGCAGCAGCTTTCCCAGGGATCACTACAGCACACCTTCCAGGCTTCTTTCTCCCATAAAGGCACAATGGAGGGGACAGGCTGAGCTTGTGCCCGCTTTCAGCAGGCCAGATGAAGTTCTTAGAGGTGTGAGGAGGAGCTGCCAGAGTAGCAGGAAATTCCACTTTTCCAAGTGACTCCTAATTAGCACCATTTCTGGAGGCAGAGAACCTAATCCCAGGGTGCAGGAGTGAACTGATTGTTGAAGGGAGACATTGTCTAATCCTGGTTGGCCACTCTTTCCCTGCTCTGGAACATACTTATCACACGCTGGCACAGTCAGGCTCCATATTTTTCATTTAGAAACGAACCAGCTGGGGCTTTGAGAAGCACTCCTGCTCAGTTATGTTGTTTGATGGGGCATCTGTGCACAAATACCAATGGTTTCATATAAATACAAATACAGGTGCCACAGGGGAGCACTGCTCTGCTTACGAGTGCCCCAAACTCCTGCTCGTGGTGTGTCTGCAGCCAGCAGTTCAGCCAGGCTGAATACATCTTAATGCTTGTCAGATAGCGTGATTATCACATCTCAGAGACCACGTTTGCCTCCCTAGGCCAGGGATGATCAGCCCAGAGAGCCCATCATCCCCACACTTTTTTGCCTTTTCTCAAAGCTCTCTCCCTGTCTCAGAGATGCCATGAAGTCTGCCCCTGCAGGCGGGGCAGCGGGAGGTGTTTCCCATGGCCTTACCCCGCCGCTTGGAAACACCCTTGCCTTCCCACTCCTCGTAGCTCTGAAGCGCTCTCTCACAGAGCCCTGGTCCCTCCAGTCAGTGCTGTCTGAGCAAGGCAGCGCCAGCCCCGGCCGCGGCTTCCCCGGGCGCTCAGACCCCACCGAGCCTCTCCCGGCACGGCGCTTCCAGCGGCACCAGCGCGTAAGGAAAAGCGCGGCGTGAGCCCTTCTGGCAGGCGGAGAAAGGCTCGGGAGGCTGCAAACGAAACCAAAGGAGGCTGTGTACATCTTATCTGGGATGCCAGAATGCCGCCTTTATGAGCGGAGCCCTGTATTATCAGAAAAGAGGCTATTTTCGGCTTCTTAGCTCAGCCTCTGGAGCAGTGGGTGACCGGTGCTGCGGGAGCTCATTTGGGATTCAGGAGATAGAGAGGCACAGCAGAGCAGCCGGGGATTTCTGGGAACGCGGGGTCAGCCCGCATCCGCAGCCGCCTCACTGCACGCTTCCAGCAGCAGAGCAGAGCAGGCGCCCTGGAATAAGGCAGGTGCCATTAAATCACGATAATTTAAAGCATTTTTTGCCTAACCTGCTAAGTTACTGTTTTTCTTTTCCTCCCTGCACCAGAGAAGAGAGTGAATGCAATGGAGATAAATCAACATAGAAGATATTATTTTAACACCAGGATTATTTTAACAAATTAAATTCTGATCAAAAAGTTAAATAATTTAAATTTTTTTCTGTGCATAGCGAGCTAATAAATACACTTTTATAGGATAATTTAATTTTTTGACAACAGGAAACAGCTGATAAAAGAAAACCTCTTTTGTTTTGGGTTTACAGACCATTTCCCATGTGTTATGTTTGCTTTGGCTGTCTCTCTGGCATCCGCTGGTAGAGATGAGAATGAGAGGAAAGCAAGGGTGTTGTTCAAAACACAGGACCCCCAAACTTGTTTGCTCCTGTTTTTGCTCCTGTTGTCCCCTTCATAAGTGCAGCAAGAACCTTTCTAAACACTTTTCCTCCTCCACAAAGTTTTTTAAGGTAACTTTGTGACAGCTGTCCCAGCAGAGCTCCAGAAACACTCTGGAAATGCACCACAAACTTTCCAGAAACACACAGGCTAGGAAGTCCATAGTCTGGAGACAGAGGGGCAAAAAATAGAGAATAGCCTAAATAAACCAATATGCAATTGCTCCCATGTGATACTATGCAATCCTTTTGTGCTCAGCTGCTGACTTTATTTCCTAAAGGAAGCACTCCTCCATGACTGTCACACTCATGTCACTGCCTGTCTAACCTCCCTTTCCCCACCTAAGAGTGAGCTCCCGTGTATTTTGGGTTGTGCACGTCCCTGCTGTGCTGCATGGCTGGAGGGGCCTTGCTGATGCCCCTTTGCAGCACCTCAGGTAAGAAACCACCTGCTGTGTGCTGAGCTTGTACCTCTGCCCTCTGCTCCAGCATTGGGCAAACAAGGCAGCCCAGGGCCTGGAGAGCCTGGAGTCCATCAGGCAGGGCTCAGGAAGGCAAGGCAGAAGGATTTCTTGTGTTTTCTTCATTATGGGCAAAGAGGCTTTGAGAGTATTTTCCTACTTACCTGAGGAACAGCAGGTATTGGTTTTGTTCTTTCTTTTCCTCTAGAGAACCTTCCAGAGGTCTCAGAGATGGGAAAAAGCAGGATATTGAATCTTCTCTGCCCAATAATCCTTAGAACCTGATAGAAGAGTTCATGTGCCCTAAGCTTTTCTGTGCTTCCTGGCTCTCAAGCAGGTCCTGCAAAAGCTTTGACCTTCCCATGAAGGCAGGAACCACCAAAAGGTGCTGTCAAAACACTTTTGTTTTCTAGGCTTTAGAGATTTTGAATATTGTGATGCAGTGATAAAGTAACTGCACCATGTATTTAAAATTGTCTGAGATTTCCACTGTAGACCTTAAACATGGTGCTAAATAGGGCAAGCAAAAATAGCTGTTACTTTGACAAGTGCTTATTTAAAGCTTGTTTTGTCAGCATTGCTGCCCTGGTTATGACAGGGAAGTTGTCTAGAAATTGCATAATTACCAATATTAAAGGAAAAGCAAAACAGCACCACACAATTCAATAATAGAGCAGGTCACGTTTGCCATGGCTGTTGCAGTGTCTATTAAGCTGCAACAGCTCCATCTCAATCCATGGCCTCAGGAAAATGCTCTGCTGCTGCTGCTCCTTGTCTGCTCTCAGCCCAGGAGATTGCTCTGCTCTGGGCACTCGGATGGCTGCAATGGAGAGTCAATAAGGACCCTATTTTCTTGCTCATCTTTATGCTGCTGAGAGAGAGCAGCATTACTGCCTTTGCTGCTCATTCTCCAGGTGTCCAGCACCTGTCACCGGAATCTCACTGGACTCCAATATAATAGGATTGGGGACTGCAGATTGAGAGGAGAAACAGCCCGAAAACGTTAGGTGCTTCTTTTTGCACATAAGAAAATTTGCAACAAGTTCAGCACCTGAGCTTCTGTGGAACAAAGAAAATATTCAGTGTTCCTTCCCTCTGTCCCCTTCCTCTTGCTTTGCCTTTCCTCATAGTGGAAAAGAGATGAGAGAAGATGAGCAGCTCAGCAACGCTTTTTTAAAGGCTTAATTTCCAATTTTGTGTTGCTTACATAGCATTCATAGTCCTTCTGACATCCAGGGGCATTTTCAGAGATTTTCCATGACCTCAGCAGGTCACTCAAAGGACCTTTCTGTGTGATAGGTGTATCGGTGCAACAGTAGAAGGAAGCTTTGCAGGAAGCTCCACACCACCTTTCCCCACCTCCTTTCCTCCCGAGGTTTATTGTGTGCACCAGAGCAGGTTTCTCCCCACCAAAGGATGTTAGACACTTATCTGAACGCGAGCTTGGTATCAATGTGCTCTGCACTTTGGTCCAGTTCATTTGCTTTCAGGAAAAAACACAAGGAAACTGAGCACTGAGCTCTGGCCTGCTGATGAGGATCCTCTCTCTCAGTGCTGCTTGCCCAGTGTCTTGCCTGGGAAGAGCAAAAGTAGGCACCCGGGAAGTGACAGCTTTGCATTTAACATCCACCAGTGAAAAACCTGCTTTAAGTGACTTAGTGCCACATCCACATGCAGCAGCAAGAGCAAATGTGCCATCCCACAGTCAGACTCCTAAGATACCATGTAATCCTCTCCTTTCTTGTAACCTGCTGCCTCATGGGCTGCACGTTTTTGTTTTCCAGCTGCAGGAGCACTTGGGGTGAGTACCCTACAGCCAAGGACTTTCTTTACAATACAGTCTTCATTAATTTTAACAGCACAGACACCCTCTGCACTACATGAGCACGGGGACTTAGGGAAAAAAATTAGCATCATCATTTAATTAAAGATGGATCATAATAATAAAATCTTCTCAAAGGGACTGGTGTGGGATTTTGAAGAAAACCTTAATTGTGAAGTTCCTCCTATTTGACTTTGTGTCTTTGATTTTTCAATCTGAACAAAATAGTTTTAACAGATTTGGCATGTAATTTTCTGTTTTAAAAAATTTAGGGAAGATTGAAGTGTTATCTTCAGCTTCACTGACACCTATATGTGCCATCAGAAGTTGGAATCTCTTCCATTCAAGATTGTTCTCACTTGACCTAAAGGATTAACTGGCTGCAATGACAGGTCACATTCTAGACTGCTCATTGCAGGCCAAATATCAGGGGAGTTTGGTTAAATACTCTCCTCTGTGGTGAGCACATGCCAACTAGCAAATGTTAGAAATCAAATTTTAGTAAATTTGAAGTAAGTTTTCTTTCACTGACAATATAATGGTACCAGACTTTCAGTTCCTGCTTCAAATGAGGGACACTGCCAATGCTTTCTAAAGATAAAATTGCTAGCTTCTTCTTTTCCCATGGGTGAAAATCCTTTTCTTTCATTACGTTTGGGAGAGCTGAAATGTTCCAGCTGAAACTACCAATACAAGAAAACCCCAAAAAACTCCCAAACAAACAAAGCAAACCCCAACAGCAACAACAAAACAAATAAAAACTAGAACCAAACCAAGCAAACAAACAAAACAGCCACACTTCAGAAGACATGCTGAACACTCAAAGCTTAACAAAAGTTAAACAAAACTGAAAACAGGATCTTCTAATCCAAAACACTATATGCCTTTAATAATCCATAGTGATCCCTGGTTGCTGATGGTGTACCTTGGCAGGCAGAGGATCATCATCCTCACTTCTTTCAGCAGAGCCTTTTAGACCTACTGGTGAAAATGAACAAACTGTCATCATCACCAGTCCCACTGACAGTGATTATTAATACCATCTGGAAGAAAAGCAGGGCTTTGTTCGCACACAGGATTTCCTAACAATGAACCTGTGTACAACATCCCATACGTAAGAGCAGAGCTTCCCCTTTCTCCTGGGCCGGCAGCCACGCTGCAGCCCAGGCTCTGCCCCACGGGCAGCACTTGCTGGGCAGCTGGAGGTGCTGTAAAAGGTGCTTCAGCTCCGTCTGCCAGGCACAAATGGATACCAGTGAAGATGTAAAACGCTGCCACTTGCACTTGTCTAGTAAAGAAGAATAAAAGCAAGTGCAAATAATGCTCTATTTTTTCTGGCACAAAGCACCTGGGGAGCAAACAGTCATTTGTCTGTAAATTATTAACAAACATGTTTCCAACCAAGGTGATCCAAATATTTTTATTTTTGTGGCTACACAGACCCCTAGTTTTCTTTCTACAGTGCTTTTAAATTCAACAAAACAGAGGAAAACTGCTCAAGTTCAAAGTTATTGATGTTATTGTCCATTTATTTCCATGAAGCTGTACACTGAAAATTATGAAACAGCTCAGGAATGCTGGACATAAAGGGAGATTTCCTTTTTCCCCCCCTTCAGCTGAAATATCTTTTGGCAATAAATCCCCGCCGGAAATGTGCTTTCCCTGATTCCCCGGCTTAATTAGCTCAAACAATGTAAGATATGTAACACTGACCACCATGGGAAACCTGATAACAAAGAGCAGTGATACAATACAAGCCTTTCAAACAGATGCAGCCAGTACCCTGCTAAGACAAAAGTGGATTCGGCGTGGTGTCAAATCTTTTCTTCCTTCTCTGCGGCAGGAGACACCAGCACTGCGGTGAGACAAGTTAATCTTTGCCATGTTTTTTCCCCAGTAATGTTCTAAAAGTGCAAATTCCTCCATAATATACAGGTCACACGTTAGTATTTTCGTCAAGAAACAGACAGCAACTAATGCTGCCGTTCCTTGGCACTCAGGATGCATTTGCTGCTATTGCCATAGGGAAAACTGTGAGAAAACTGACCCCAAAACTGGCTGCTCATGTGGAAACGAGCAGCGCTCCTGGTTGGCGTGACTGTGTGCCCTTACATGCTCCTCTCTGAGAGAGCTGAGGCTGCAGCTTCCTCTGGATTTCTTTGCTGGGCTGTATCCTCAGCAGCCCTACCCCCACCCCGTCCTTGCTGAGCACTCAGTCCTACCCCTGCATCATCCTTCAGCAATGGTTTGTGCAATGGGCAGTAAGCAAGAAGGATGTGCTGACTCAGGCTGTGAATATCCTTCTTCCTTGTGCTTTTCCTCACTGCTTTACTGTTAATGGAGTGAGTTCTCCAGGACCAACCTCTGCCCAGGGCTGCGGTACTGCAGTAGTTGCAAAGCTGAAGGAAAAGTGGAAGATCAGGAGCATGAGCAGTGGGTGAGCAAGGATGATGGCACTGCAAACAGAAAAACAGCCTCTCCTGCAGACAGGCAGAACTGGCACCCCACCTTGGTCAGAACAAAACTGATGTACTGCTGGGGTCTGCATTGGTGCCCACAGTGTGGATGGTCCCAGTAAGTGGTACAGCTCTTCTCACCTGGTATTGTTAAAGATGCCAGAGGAGAAAAATTGCAATAGGCTTTTGCCTATTTTTCCATTTATAGTTTATAATTTTTGAGTTCAGACATATTTATAGATTTCTTTTCTCTTACACTTGCATTAGAAGCTTACCACAGTCTTACCACTTCTGCTCCCCAAAATACTCAGTGGACACCAGAGCACTGGCAGTATTATAATGTCACAGAGTCACATGTAGGCAGGTGCAGCAAACATAGGAACAGGTATTTCTTAATCAGAGTGTTTATATTTGCTGTTTTTTTGGTTTTGTCATTAGGTGTGTAACTCAAATGCCTTCCAGGAGAACAGCAAAATGACTTTGGCCAGGTCCACCCAGCAGAGCTCCACTGACTCAGCAACGTCCACTGGGGACATGAAACCGGTCGGAGAGCCAGCCTCCATCCATGCCTGGTGCTCCAGGGCCAGACAGGGCTGTGCTTTACTGGCCCAACTTGTTTCACTCGTGCACAGGTCCAGAACTGCACTGCTGCTGAGTGCATGTGCCCTTTCTAAACACACCTAGCTCTTCTGAGCAGCTGAGAAACTCTAAATCCACAATGATTCCTTCAGGAGGGCTTCTAGACAAAAGAGATAAACGGCAAATCCAACCAGTGCAGGGCCTAATGGCTTGCACGTTCCTAGTATAATATCAAATGGAGTTAAGAAAGCCCAACAGCCACCTCTTGATCTTCTTTGTTTGTTGTGAAGAACCAAAGGTCACGGGCTCACTTTTCTTCCGTGGGCTGCCTTTGAAGTGCGGGTGTCATCAGTGCTCTGCAGGGCCCCACGTAGAAGGTCCCATTTGATCCGAGTCCGTAGGTGGCTGGTTCTTTTTGGCCTCTCTGGTTATCACCTTTGTTTCACAAGGCCAGTTGCAATCTGACTGATCTGTTAAACAAATTAGATTCATCCCTCTGGCTCTGCTAAAACTCAAGTGTAGCCCTCAGCTGGGTAAAGCACAGACACTCCAGCTTTATTTATATTAATGTAATTATAGATAGACCTATATTGTAATGGCCAACTTGCACTGTAGGCAGAATAAACAAATGCCTCTTTGGTGATCTGTGCATCATGGAGTTTTTTTAATTATAACCTGCATGCTCACTCTAGACCATACCTAGAAAATGTGGCACTCTTAATTGTCAGAGACGGTAAATGTTGCTCATTTTCCAATATATCAAAGCAAGAGAGTCCACAGAGTATGAAATTATTTTATACGCCAGGCATGAAAATATTTCATGCAGCTATTATTAAATCTCAGTCCCACAAAAGTCATTGGCAAAATTGCCAGTAACCAGGAGAGACAGCACTTTGGTCTAGGAGGCTATGTTTGCATATGCAATGAGCAAATGGGAGAGGCCTAAGGCAAGGAAAAGAAATATCAGGAATGTACAGGAGATCACAAAATCTACCATGTCAATAGTGAGTGCTGGGCAGCCAGACATGGCCTGCATCTTATTCTCCAAATAAGTCATATACATGACTGCAGCATCACTTATAAAAACATCCCACTTCATGGAGTCATATTAAATACTGTTTACTAGGCACAGCTGTGCATAATTTCTGCCTACATGGCCCTTGGTTTCAGCAGAGATTTTGAAGATGTTCCCATTATCACCACAACTCTGGAAACAAAACTTACATGAGAAAGCAAAGATGCAGAGCTCCTTCTTCATCAACTTTTCCAGGCAAGCAACTGACTACACTGGCAGGAGAATAACACCAAAACCCTGTTTTTATGTAGAAGAGCTGGTGTGAACATTTTCTTTGGTTTGCTTCCAGAGGGGATAACAGTCTTCCTGGGATTTGGGCCTGATTGTTCAGTGTTTTCTCAAAAAGAGCCCCCCCAGGGCTCTGGCAGAGTTTGGTTTGTAACTTCTGAGACTCTATCCCTGGAGATCTGCCAAGCCTCTGCGTTTGAATGATACACACTCCCATTTAATGGGAATGTACTGCCCCTGTCCCAAACACACACTCAGTTTCAGGCAGGGGGTACTACTCTTTCTTGGAAGATTTCTGCTTCACAGGCACACAGCTGTTGCCTCTGAGCAGTCACAGGGCTGTGGGATGCATTGGCTCCACTGGGCATGTGGGAGATGCCTGGATGCCTCTCGCACAGCAGAACATCTGCATCCTATTGCTCGCATACGGGGTGGCTCCGAACCTCGGGGTCAGTGAGATCATCTGGGCCCAGCCTGCCTGGAGCTGGTGAAGCAGCCAAGCCTCCAAAACCCTGCACAGCACTCTGTCAGTGTCACCGGGCTTCCCGTGCGCTTGGCATGACGACTCAATTAAACCAAGACTTTCAGTCTGCTGCCTGGTGTTTCGTTGGCTCAGGTTTGCTTAAACAGACATCTCCATAAGGTCAGCTCAGGAAGGGAAGGAAACACGAGCCAGAAAAAAAAGAGTGGATGCTTAGGGCACTTTTGCCAAACTAATAGAAATGTGCACAGGGCAACTTCACCCCCGCTTGATTCAGCTGGCTGCACAAAGTGGAGAAATGTCAAGGAAGATTTTGGATACCTGTAGATATTATGGTAAAAAAAAAAAAAAAAAAGGCACAAAATAGGTTCCTAATCTAATAAACACATATCAGTATTTAGCCACTAAATTACATGATGTGATTTTGCATCCAGAGGAATATCAATTGTTTTCTTCTTGAAGCTTGAAGCTGGTTAAGGAAAGACAAACACATTGAATCACTTTAACTGACTTGTGTTACTGGGGAAAATATAATATTTCAGTACTTCAGCACTTATGCACTTAAATTTACAGAGGCTAGTCAAGATGAAGATCTGTTGCAGGCTTACAAATAATCTTTCTGGAGATACACACATCTTTGCCTGGTATACTTCTGATCTTTACTTACCATGCAGCCAGAAAAAAACACTTTGCTTGCTGGAAAAGTGCAGGCAGCACTCAACTTGCACAAAAACTTTGCTGGTGGCACTACCATGGCACTGGGGCTGGAGGAGGCAGTGGCTGGTGTAGTTAGGAAAGAAAGCCTCTCTAAAACCAAGTCGCCTATCTGAATTTTTTCTTTCTCTCTCATTCCTCCCAAAGGGATTCTTAAGGTTTCATGAGATACAAAATAGCTTGGCTTCTTCTCTGTGAGCAGAAAGCCTCATCCTGTCCCTGTAAGTTTATGGTCCATCCCTAAGTATTCGCTGGGCCTAAACTCAAGAGATGGCCAAACACTGACACAACATCAAGGAATATGCTCCACTGATATGCCAAGGAGTCAGTCCAAAGTCTCTGGGCTGAACATCCCAATCTTTCCAAACATCAGGCTACAAATTATGTGGCTCATAGCTGTGCTATACATACATATATGGATGTAAGCTACTTTCTGTTACTGCCAGGTTCCATGTCTTTTAATAACAAAGTCTTCCACTCTGAAGGGCAATCAGTTATCACAGAAATTATTTTCAATGCCTTCAATTTGTTTGTACCTGTCTCCGGGTAACCCCAGGACTCCATTCATACTGCTACCACTGTATTTTCAAAATTAAGGCTTTTCTCATGAATGTGGCAGAAGGACAAAATCAATCTGCCTCCCATCACACTGTGTGAATAAAGCTGAGGCTGTAGAATGATGCCAGACTGTGTATTTACAGCAACAGTCAAGCATTTTCTTAGCTCCCTTGAAATTCGAGCATGTACTGAAAATCCTTTGCACTATTGCATTTTTCAAGGTCAAAGTATTGACAGGGAAAGTGGCCAGAGAGCTGTACTCATGTAACAGGTCTTATACAACTCTAAAAATTTTGGTAGATCAAAAAGCCTTTCACTAATTTGTTTTAACTGATGAACTAAATCATCTTATACCTTTTTGTCAGCTGATATTTTGAGTAACTCATGACCCCAGGATAGATGGGATGATGAGAAAAATGAAGAATGCAGTTGATAAGATTCAGGGCCCTCAACATGCAAGTTGCCCCATGCAAGCAAAATGTGAAACCCCAACTCCAAACCACAGTATGGGCTGTGCTAGGTCCTCTTCCCCAGATCAGGTCTGAAACCATGGCAGGATTCACTGCCTTATGGCATTGTACTGATGCCAGCAGAGAGTAACCTAAAATAAAATAGGGTTCTCATTCTCATTCATTGAGTAAATGTAATTATTACCTTCCAGCTGTGTGTTACCACCCATCTGCCAGGCTACCATCTCCTGACAACAAAGTTGACAGGAGGGAGCTGGTGTCTGAGCCTCAGCCTTTATAATTTAGCAACTGCACAGTCTGGCACCTTGGTGTGAACCCTCCCTGCTTGGTGGCTTCAGCTGAATAGACAATGAGGCACAGCCTGGTGTGGCTGAGGGGTGGGTACAGCTACCCACTATTACTTCTGTCCCAGAGGGGTAATTGATGCCTAAGTCCCCTTCTTATGCAGGGGAACAAATACGTGTAAAAGGCAAATGGAAGAGTTCAGTGCTGCTATTCCCAGCCGCTGCCACTCAGATAAGTAAATGCAAGTGTGATTGTGGGCCCTACCACAGCTCCCAGTGAGTAACCTCCCACTCCTCCCACTCCTTCCTGCTGGGTAGCCAGCCCAGCCCACACCAGTGGAACAAGCACCTGTGGGCTCCCAGTGGAGCTCTGCTACCAGCCACAGCACCAGCTGCTGAAGCACAGCCAAACTTGCACCAGCAGTGGAGTCTGCACCCAGAGGCTGCTATCCCTGCTCTGCAAGGTCCCACCCACTGCTGCTGTTTTACCCCAAATCCCCCCATTCCAGAGGTGTCTGTGCCCATCAGGCCTTTCTCCCATGCTCACCCACCCACGACATCCAGTAGCACTCAGCCATGTTCCCTGGCCCAAGGCTTGCCCTTCAAGGAGACTTCTGCCAATTGCTTTAAAAAATACAAACTCAGACAAAGCTCTACAGAGTTTTGGATGCTGCCATACTTTCTGGAGCCATTACTAAAGAGTGGCTTAGAGGATTCTTATTACGGAACCCACATTTGGATTTTAAATGTTCTTTCCATTTTCCCAGCTCAAGTTTGGAGTTTTATTTTATTATTATAATTTTTATTATTGTAATATATTTTTAAATTATTCTTGTTCACTATTACTTAGCTGTATTGGCTACTAGGTTAATCACTGCTTGGAAACTTCTGTGTTAGATCTGGTCTGGATAAATATCAAAAGGTTTTTGGATACTTTTCCAAAAGTTTTGAATATGCAAAATTGTCTATATTCCTGGAAAGGAATGGAAGTTAACATATGAAAGAGGAAGAATCAGACAAAGCAGGGCAAATTAAAGGACAGACTCTAGTACCTCCCGTCTCTGGGAGAATTTCCTTAAAACTGAGACACAGCATCCTAGTGATTCTGTTCCTGCATAGCTTGTGTTAATTTACAGTGTTTGTGTTGTGCCATTACCCTTCGTTATCAGGCTTTCTGTAATGGTCAGTGCTACATATCTCAAGCCATGTGAGCTAATTAAGTCAGGAACCGCAATTTTTGGAGCAATATCACCATCTCAGACTCTGGCTGTGCTTACAGAAAAAGAAAACTAAATTAACTTTTGAAACTGGGTCTGATTTAAGTCTTCACCCAGACATCTGAGCGAGGCCTCCTCAACAGAAAGATCTGGGGAAGGAGGAAGACCTTTGATGGGAATCTTAGAAAAAAATACCTGTTGATGGTCAATGCTTTTCAGCGCATCTCAAGTAACTCCCCTGGAAGAAAGCTAAATGGCAGTGTCAAAAGTGCTGTGGACAACAGCCACCTGTGTGTCCTTCCATGGCCAGCGAGGTCCCTCCATCCCTACCGTGGTGGTCCCCACTGCAGTCACACAGGACACCTGCCCAGGTGGCTGGGGCAAAGGGACAACTCTCCCACTGCCACCCCACTTGGGCCTGGAATGGATTTGAGTTTGGATTTGAATGGATTGAATTAGATTTGGTTGTGCCAAGGGCACACCAGGTCCTCTCAAACACAATATTGTCACGGTAGAGTGGACCCCAGCAGAGCCCTTGGCTGAGAATACAGGGATAGCCCATGAAATGCTGAAGACTCTTAAGACAAAGAAAACCAAGTCTGTGAAAATCTTACATGTTTTGTCTTGAGCTTTTGTAAAGATAGGGGTGTGAGATGCACTAGATGAACCCAGAAAATAGATTTATCTGGAACAGTGAAAACTCTTACAGCCAAATCTCTCTGTCTGTCTGGGGAATACCAGCTTTAGCAACAGCTGAAGAAGAAAGGGATGGGTCTTCATGTTGTGGAGACAGAGTCACTCTCTGGAGATGTCCTCTTACAGCTGATGAAGTTACACAGAACTGTTCTGAGAAAATTTATGCCCAATTCTGTCCATTCACTATGGCTGTAGAAGAACATTTGGACTTGAATCAACTTTTTGAAGAGCCATTTTTGGAATCATTCAGATATTGTACCAGTTTTGCTTTCTGAAGAAGAAAAAGACTCATGAAGACTGGCAGTTTAAAATCAATTCGCACAAACCCACACTTTTTGGCAAAAAAGTTTGCACCACAAATTTACCAAGGTCTAGCATGATCTAAATGTAATTGTGCAATTTCCTTGTAAATTCTGGATTTATTTTACTTATTTCTGCACAGCAATGTCAAGCAATTAACAGCACCATCCACTAAAGTATGTCTATTTCACAAAATGCTCAAGTAGAACTGACATCAATTAACCATTTTAAATATTCCATAGATTTTCTAGCTTTTCTTTTTTCCTGCCACACACACATATTTGATTTTTAACACAGGGAAATGCTCCATACCAAGCAGTGTGCATGCAGAAATTATAAACAGTCACGGTGTGATTTGCCTGCTGATACACAGTTAATTCTGTAGCCTCTTTCAAGTGAATTTACACCCTTCCATCTTCATGTAATGCCTTTGCATAAGAACTTAGGACAAGTATCAGTTTGATTACATTAGAAAATGCAATCCAATCTGATGAATTAATCTGAAGTAGAGGAAATTTTGATGCCAGGGACTCCTCTGCCTTCTAAAACAGAGCTGAAATGTGGATTATTTGTGTTTCAATATATCCAGGCACAGCAACAAACTGTGTTTAACTTCACAAGGACAACTTTAGTGCATTTTCCCTCTAGGTACAACTGAGTGGAGAATTTTTCCATGTGTAACAGACACTTTCTTTTTCTGCAGCACTTTTGTAACTGACAGCATCTTTGTATGTTATTTTAACTTTTTCAAGAACAGGACAGAATTGCTTCACCCATTAGAGAATGTATAGTTCAATTGGGTAAATTTTTTCATTTACATCAGTGGCAAATTTACTTTAAAATAATTTACATATAGCCAAATAGAGCATTCTGAGTTGAGAATGAATTGTAATTACTGAATTAAAGTTTTCTCCCAGTCAGTCTTACACCCATCTTACAGAGTACTCCCATACTTGTTTTCCTTGAGACTTAATTATTGTACACCCTAAATATGTCATCTTCTCATTCTCATTTGGCTATGAATAAAAGTTTAAAGTATTTACTTTCTGGATTACTAAGGAGAAGATTTTCAATTTCTATGCTGTATATTTGTGAAAATATTTGATCTTAAATAACATATTATACGTTAAGCTGTAATGAATAAAATTGCCATTATTTCTGGTGATGATGAGAGAGGTGGAATTTAAATTCAGACATGTTGGTAACTTTAAATTCCTTCCTCCCCCTTGAAAATCAATGAAAATGAAATCCATAACTTATAATCCACATTTAGAATTGTACTTAATAGCTGATGACATATGATATGACCTATGGGAAGAAAATAACAGAAGGACTCTCAACTTGAAGAAATTTGAGCGTAGACATCTAGGGAAAATAATCCAAAACTCAGTTATTCCTCAGAAGGGAAAATGAGGAAAGTAATGCTGAAAGAAGCCTGAGGGTGATAGTAGAGAGTGTATTAAATGTGACTGAGTAAAAAAAGAGAAAGGGAAATTTTTGGCTGCAAATTCAAAGACATCACCTCCTAGAAAAGGGAAGAAAAGATTCCACTCCATATGGCTTTGGTGTGACCACACTAGGAATACTAAATTCACTCCTGGGTACCTTATTAGCATCTAAAAGGGCAGGTTCAGTGGAGAGCAACAATAGTGTCTAAGGGATTGTCTGGGCAGACTTTATGGAAAGATTAAAATAGTTTAGGGGTGGATTGGGGCACCTTTTATTCCCATGGAGTAGCACTTTAATTTTTATTCCATCCTTTTCCTGTACATTTTAACAGGCCTACTTACAAAGCAAAATATTATGGGCAAGTGTGTAAAAGTCTGGCCCTAAAGGTGTAAATATTGGCTAAGCAATGAATGGGAAGTTCCAATAGACATCTGTGTATGTCAGAAGGGTTAGTAACACCAGTGGGCATAACTTACAACAGGATGATATTTGTAATGACAAAAATCAAAAAAAGAATGAAAAATTATTGACAGGTCTTTTGGCATATTGATTACTGTCATAAATTAAATGATGCATCTCTTGATACGTTTAAAACTATGCTTGCAGAGCAGAAGTGATTGCACTCAAGAGAGCAGTCTTGGTCTGGACAGAAGATGGACTGGATGGCTTAGTGGGTCTGTCTCTTTCTACCTGCACTGACTTAGAAATCTTAACAAGAGATAGGCTCTTACAAGACACTTAGTAATAAATATGCCCCACTGTCTAATGCACTATTTGGCCAAAGCCCAGATAATTGCTGAAGTACACCTCAGGGCCTCATAATGACTCTAGTGCTAAATATCTTACAGTCTCACCTCTGCCTGGCTGGAGCAGTGAGACATTACACAGTGTAAACAAGAAATCAGTCAGTGTTCCTCAGCTGCAGTCTCTAATTGTAGTGTTGGGGAGACTATTTGGATCTGCTAGAAATGGTGCTTAAATCAGTTTTGTGCAGGGTTTAAGTCTACTCCCTGGAACCGCTGCTTTCAGAGTTTCCCTGCTGCGCCCTCTTCATGTAGCATCTTCCCCTTCCCCCTTATCCAGGCTCAGGACTTCCATCAGGAGGTGGGTCATCACTACTTCAGCCAGGAAAAGAAGTTCAGATGCTCTGGCAGACAGAGTTGGCACCCTCAGACACTCGGACACTCAGCAGTGACTGTAGGTGTGGTCACAGAGGGCTCCTGCACCATTCCCCGCCGTGCAGCCCCCGTGCCCTCACTGCAGGACGCTCATCACCTCCCCCAGAAAGCCCTCTCTCCTCCAGCACGCAGAAGGCTTTGTTAGCACCTTCTGCTTTTTGGCAGAATGGTTTGTTTTACCTTCATAGATCATTAAATCTCTATCGATTTCAGGCAATTGGTTCTCCACGCTGTGCAGACTTTGTTATAAATTACTGATCGGGGATGTGAGTCCCCATCTGGTGCATTGAGCAGCGATTTTCAGTGTACACTTCTCACACTACTCTAGTCCAGCCCCCACACAAGAGCAGAGCTAACTTAACCAGAAGGCAGAGGTGAGCACCACTCTGGTGGATTGGCTGGGGAAGGAGGTGCAGTTGCCGTGTTGCAGGTGGCAACAGATCTCTTGTTATCTTGGATATTAGACTCTCACAGAAGCGCTTGCCCAGTGCAATGGGCTGATCTTGAAATAGAAAAAGCTTTTCCCTGGAGCTCCTCGGGCAGTTAACACCTTTTCAGAGAGGCCCACTGGGATTTTTCATCACGATTTAGAAACTAAAATTATGCAGACTGGACCTTAGTTTAATATCATAAGTGCATTGTCATCTTCCTGTGACAAACATTACATCATCTCTTTAACTAGTAATATTTTTAATGTATATATTTTGCTAGGCAACAGACTGATAAAATTTTTGGCCTTTTAAAGTCACACAAAATATTTACCAGCTTTGTTCTCTGAAGCACTACAAAGGCAGTCAGCCCCATGAACATGAAATGGTTCACAATCACTTCAAGTGGTGTTCTGTGTGCCCATTACACACACACACACACACACACACACACACACATATATGTGAGTATATACAGAAAATTACATACAAAGGCCTGCTATAGAGAGGGACTGTATATGTATAAAATCATTATAAGTACTTGTCTCTCACACAGTCCTCAGTGTGTGTGAGTGTCAGAAACTAGACATGACATTCCCGACTGGAATGATGCAAGGAAGAAATTTATGGAAATCATTCATTTTCCTTGTCTGGGAACCTCTTGAATATAAATAATATTTTCATTTATAAATTTCAAAGTGCGGTCCTAAGAATGGGTTAGAATCATTATCTTCATTTGACAGCTGGAGAAACAAAGAGCAGACTGTTTTAAGCAGCAGTCTAAGGTCACATGGAGCAAATGAAGTCAAACCTCATCTCCCGAGCCTGACTTTCCCTTGAGAGAGCACACCACTCACAACTTTATCAGCTGAAACTCTTCAGTGGGTATGCTAATGGTATTGGCAACCCTGAGCCTTCACAGATCATGACTGAGTTTTCAAGGGATCAGGAAATTTGCTTTAAATGCATAAGATTAAAACATCCAAATAAAAAAATTTGTGTTTCTTATACTTGTCTTCTGTTATCTTGAGCCTTTGGAGTATGCTAAGGAAATAGTTTCCAGGTATTTCTACCACCAGAAGATCCAGATTTCTTTCCTTAAAAAAAGAGTGGGGGGTGGGGAGGCTGGGAGAGGGAAGGGCAGTAGTAAGCAAACAGCTCTTAATACTGTAGATAAAATCTGGCGAGTTCTCAAAACAATGCAGAGATTAGGCCTATTTCTGGCACACACTGAAGGCTGCTCTCTTTATTAAGTGCTCTCCCCACCCTACCCTAACCTAAAAGCAGATCTTTCTTTCAGATCCCAGTGATGACTGCAGAGAATGATAAACGTCCATCACCACCTCAGTCTGGATCCTCCAGACCTTTCTGAAAGTGCAGCAGATGGGGTAGAGCTCAGATTATGCCACAGGAGCTGTGGGTCTTTCTGAGTTGTTTTAGCCCAAGAGCTGATGTAGGCAGAGCACAGCAACTCAGAGCAGGGCACACCCCAGCTTTCTTTTGCCATCAGAACCATTCTTCTCCCAGTATAAGACAATTCATGGTGTTCAGATTGGTAAAGTAGGACCAAAGCTGCCACACAGAAAGTTGGTCCAGCCTGAGCTCATTCCTCCTGCTGAAGTTTGCTGGTGGGTTAATTCCATGCTGTGAAGCTTTACATCAGATACCATTTATCAGCATCCTTCTTAATTCATGCCAGATGAAATTCACAGCTCTGAAGAAGTGATGTTCAGTTTAAGGGGTTTTTTTCCCTCTTAAGACCTGTCTTTTTCAAATGTCTCCAAATTAGACAATCACTAGGGGCACTGATAGTTGTTTCCTTTTAAGTCAGAGGCACCATTTGCTTTTTCAGTTCCTCAGTTGTTTTATCTCTTATTAAGTTGAATCATTTTGAAAGCTATATCTTCCATTTAAAAATCATATCCCATTATCTAGGAGGGAATTTGAAAAGGTCGGTGTTAAAAGAAAACACAAGCTAAAACAACCCCAACACTCAAGCCTTCAACACTAACTAACCCATACGATATTGGAGGTTAATTAGACTTTAAGAAAATGTGCAAGCAATACATGTGGCGTGCTACTGATAAAATGACATTGCTTATAATGAATTAAATTATTGCAGAACCTCAGTGAGGCACTAGTCATGGGCAATCCACTGGAAAAAAAATTAATGTTTCTTCAGGCTGGAATCTCTTTTAGCTAATAAACAAAACAATACAAGTATTCTTGTGTGTGGTCTTCAACAATTTCAGTTTGGTTTTACTCAGTCTTAATGCACTTGCATATATGTTGCACAAAATAACAGCTGTAGTACATGGCAGCCCTGGAGATACTGGGTGGTCTCTGAACAGAGTGTGAATTAGCAGTGGGGTTGAATTAATTGTGGGGTTTTTTATGGGGAGCGCAGGATAACCCAGTTGTTTCTCCATGTCTGCCAGCATTAAGATATTGAAACAGACACAGTAAGAGCTGGGTAGAAGCACATACGGACATTTGAAAAACTGAAATCAAGTTAAACATGTTATTCAGCTTTCATTTCTCTCTCAAAGTGTTAAAATTGTATGCTGGTGCACACTTGCTGGAGCATGAAAAATAAAGTATATGTTGTGACTGGATCTCATTTTTAGCAGAAAAGATCTAAGTGTGTGCCCTGTATATAATATGGGCATATAATATGGGCTCTACTAATAAATAAATCGATCTGATCTGAGAACTCAGTTCTTGTTTTTCAGATAACTTGTTGACAGACTCTGGCAAATGCAATCACTCAGATTTCTTCATGCTGTAACCCTTGAAAATGTTACAAATGCTTTTACAACAGTAAGTCTGAAGACACAGCAGCACACAGAATCCATATTGCTAACACATGAATGGCCTTTAGCATCTGCAGAGCCTTCAGTCAACTCCATTATATTCCTCTCAAAGACAGACATGAAATGCATTTGACATTATCACCGTTTCATTAGCTAAAAATTCACTGTGTGATCTCTCAGACAACCCTCACCTTTAGAGGAAAAACGCAGATCTCATCTATTTGGCTTTGCTGTTTCTGACAATTCAGAAATACAGACAAATAAAAATCTTATATTTGAAAGAAGTGGGAGGAGAAGGACTCACACAAATAAAGAATAATTAGTTCTAAAAACTTTGGTTTGATAGCACTTGGATGCACTAAGACATATGCTTCTTGGGAACCTGCTGGGGAGCAAAAGTCACAGATACTCGCAGATGTGTAATCACAACATGAACACGGTTCTGCAGAATGCTCAATCAAAAGGAGCAGGCAACATGGAGTCCTCACAACCTTAATTCAATTTCTTGAAGATAAGGCATTAAAATGCCCTAAACCAGATTGTGTTGCCTCCCATTTCAGCTGATCATTAAACTTATTCTATCTGTTTGGGGTTGCAGCCCTGACTTACTCCCTCAGAAAAGAAATTGATGCATGAAAGCATCACAGAGTCAGTTCTGTCCGTACCATGATTAAAACACACAGATAGATATCTGTTCACAGTGTTACACAAAATAAAAACACCTTTTCTTCCTTTTGCATACATTTGAAACACATCCCTCTTTTAACCCAAGCCCTTAAAAGGGTGTCCTTGTCACTGCAAAACTGAAGGAAACATTGGAAGTTGGAGCACATCTTTTAACAGTTTCCAGGCAGTGTGTTGCAGCCCGGAGCAAAGAAGGGTCTGGTAAGCTGCCTTCCATCTTCTCAACTATTCTTATCTCTAGTTCTGTTTCTAAGGTCAGTAAAAAACATACAGAAGTGATTATGCAGGAACTAGCTCTGAGGGATTACACTATTTGTCAAAGTAGTAACAGTGAATTCAATATGTGTAAATCTCTTCTCCCTGTGCAGTAGAGCTGTGCTCTGGAATACCAGTGGGATACTGATAGGAGTCATTTCCTAGGCAGTTTACCTTTGGGGGAAGTTTGTGGTTGATATAATAAGAAACCCATTTTTTTAAGAACCCACAAGTTGCAAGGGACAGTCCCAAGGGCCCTTTCTGCCAACAAAACCAGCTGATTTACTTTGCATTTTTATCAGTGACCCGGAAAAAAAATTTAAATCCTTGCTAAGAAATTTGGCAGATGACACAAAAGACTGGGGGTTAAGAAAGAAGAGAGGTCACTGATGCAGGCCGAGCTATTAGTAAGCAAACAGCACATTTTCTAATCCACCCCAATATAAAGATGCAAAGCAGCTGTGACTGTAGTAGGTCATTACAGAATATGACTCTGCTGGAGAGCAAGGACAGACTGATCATGGAGAATACCCAATCCCTGAGGAGTTGTATTGGCCAAAAGAACAAGTCATTAACTCACGGGTGAGAGAACTTTGGGATATGGAGGCTGTCTCCTGAGATATCCAAGGGCACTTAAGGGCTGCCAGAATGTGGGCTCCCAGTGAGGAGCACCAGCCTTCCATCCTGTGGTGTCCCAGAGGCTGCCATGTGGATGTGTGAGTCTGGTCAACAAGCCAAACAGCTCTAGCCCACCACATCACCTTGTAAATGTTTCAGGCACGGTCTAGATGCAGCCGGTTCCCCCCATCCTGGTGTCTGTGGGCTAGAAGGGTGTTAATAAGCTGTAAAGCAGAACAGGTGCAGGAAATTTTCCTCATGTAGTAGAAGACCAATACTTTATCACAGGGAAAATGAAGGATTGGATTTGATCAGCCTGTAAGAACAGAACTTCACACTGGGCTGTGTGATACAGAAGATGGAGGCTGACACCACCCAGAAGCTGCAATTTGAAACTGGGCAAGTTCAGACTAGACTTTGGAAGTGCTGATGTTTGACTACTCGAAGAACCTCCCAAATGTTTTGCTGGGTTCCCTGGCCCTAGAAATTTTTAAATTTGATATTAGATTCCTTTTAGAAGTACATCAGATATGATAAGTACAGCAATATCTTTAGATTCCTAGCCCACAATTTGATGAAGCCGCCTCTGAGTTTTCCTTTCTCTTCTTCCATTCCAGAAAATTTGTTTTAGAGGGGACACACCCGTAGGAGTATCAGAGATGATTTTGTTGACTTTCTTTCCAAGTGGATGCTTCAGAAGACAGCCATAGGCTATGCTAGGTGAGGTGACAAAGGAATTCAACTCCCGTTGAATTATATATATGAATTATAGTATCCCGTGATACTATATTACTGGGCATGATAAGGATTTCAGGCATTTCTCCTGAATGGAGAAATCAAGCCAGCTTTCTTCCTTTATATAGACCAGGATTAAATCTGGTACTTTCCACTTGAACAAAGATATGTATTTTGTAAATATTTTTTGGATGAGAGCAAGAGTGCAAACATGCAACTATCTGAGGGCCCTTCTAGAATGGGAAGTGTCATTTGGGGCTGGGGATCCAACAGAGGTTCACCTAATAAAATCAGCTGGGGATGTTAGTGTATATAGGAATTTAGTTGTATGTGACTATATGAGGCTATAAATAGGCTTTTGGAAAGCTTGGAAGCTTACACAGTTATTGCTTGTTATTTTAAAATGTTAGTGTGGGTTTCAAGCTCATGAAAGAAATGCAATTGCTGGTAAAGACCTGTCTAGCCGCACAAAGGAGGAGCAAGAAATTCAGGTTCTTCCATCCCACTCAGCCTTGCCATGGAGGAAAGACCAGCTCCTGGTAAGTTTTGGTTTTTATGAACAATTTAGCCCTCAGGGCCCTCTGATGGTTTGAGCCAACTTGGATGCCTCCTTTGTGATAGAGATATATGTTACCAGCCACTCATTTTTTTTTCTTATTTTCCTTCTTAGTCTTAAAAACAAACAAACAAACAAAAAAAACCAAAAAACCAAAAAAAAAAAAACAAAACAAAACAAACAAACAAAAAAAACCACAACAACAACAAAAAAACCTGCTGTAGCACAAAATTTGTCTGAGATTGTCTAATGCTCCCAGGGACTTTACAGGACCTTCCACCATACCTGTAATTACTTTATCTCACTGGAAAGACTTAAGGGAGATACTTTGGCAAAATATGTCTCTCTAAATGTGCCTCTATGCATTGGATGGTGAGATCATCACTTTAGGGCTGGTGGTTTCTAAAGAATTTGGCTTGACTCCTAGCAGGTTCACTCACCATTTGCATGCCCCCTCCCAGCAGCACACAACTAGAGCCCAAAGGGTTCCAGCCTGGCTCCTTGCAGATTCTGTCTTACTGTGAAATGTTTTCACATTAATTCCTGCTAGGAGGAAAAAATCAAGCTGTTCAGGAAAATATGCTTTATTTTATCTTTTACTTTAGCTTTTATCATTAGAAAAGGGCATATGTTTCTTTCTGGGCTGGATGAGTCAGATGGAGGCAATGACCACTAGCACTCCATTGAAACACTGAAGTAGAAAAAAAAAAAACTTGTAAACATCTGATTTTAAAAAAGTCACACACCAGTGGTTAGAAGCTGACAGAAATTATTAGCAATAAGCTCTTTTGCATAGAAATAGGTTTGTTACCATCTTCTCCAACCTAAACAATTCTATGATTCTATGCACTTACAGCAGCTGGCATGAGCCTGGCACAGTGTCAACAAAGACCACCTCTCCACCTGATCCTAGGAAAAATACCAACTAGCCAGGGTGTATTCTCTTCTCAATCCCTGCATTACATACTGTCATTGACCCCTGCAGGAGTTTTGTGCATGTGCATGTGTGAAAAGTACGGTCCAAAAAATGAAAACCAGTCAATTTTGCCTTTTCAGTTGGCAGACATGTGAGAAAGGATGGAGCTGCCTTTAAAAGACTGGGGTGGAAGGGCTGTATTTTGCTACATCCCTGGAAGCTAATAGAGGCTACCCAACAAGGAAAGAATAAATTAATTACAAGTCACAGCCATATGAAGTTGTTGGGCAAAATCAGATTTGTTAGAGGGTATAGTGGTTTCTTTTGGTTTTTTTTTTTAATGAACAGAAACTTGCTCTCTGCATGATGCACTGCCTGCTCCTGAGTCTGCCCACACTCAGATTTCAAAGCACATTTGTGGCTTGTTGTGCCCTTGTGTTGTTTGGTTGCTTTTTTTGGTCAAGGACTTTTCAGTATGATTACACTCTAAAAGTGTGCCATAGATTACATGGTCCATAACCAGGTTACAAGGAGAGAACACAGGTCTGCATTTAGGAAAACATCTTTAATCCCAATAGGAGCAGCTTCAAATATTCAGGATACAAACTTTCGCATTATTGACTTGGTTAAATGTAGGGACAATTCCTGCAAATGTCAGGGGTGTTCAAATGGGAACAAAATTGCTCATAATTAAATTTAAAAGTGAAGCAAAAGAACCTGAAACAGAACCTGAAAATTTGCAGGATTGAACTTCAGGTATGAAAAACATAATGTTGAAAACTTGATGCAACAAAAAATCCAGTAATTTTAGCATTTATTCTAAAAGACCAAACCATGTCAGATTTCATCAACTCTTTAGTTAAAAGAGGGTGAAAAATACTGACTATAAAGGAGGTGAATGAAATGGCCTGTGAGGCTTTATAGGTAATACAAAAATCACTATTGAAACAATGATCCCTTCACAGTTGAAAATATTGACCTTTGCTGAAGAAATTCACAAGTCCTGAACACAGTGCTTGCTGCTTAGTCCAATTTCAAGTCAATTGAAGGAAGCAAAATACAAAGGTCATATTGACTTAGTATAACAATTTTAATGAATCTTGGCCCTCTGTTTTGCACTTCCAGTGGAAATATGAACTCAGTGGCTCATTCCCTTCCTTTCTGTGCTGATTCCAAAAACACAGGTAGAAGGAATAAGTTTTGCTCAGCTTGATCCCCCAACAGCACCATGTCTCTGTTTAAACAGAGCCTAAAAAACAGCCTCCTTATTTTTAGAAGAAACATTTACTAAAAGGAGCTGTTGTTGACAAGGAAAGTCACTCATATTTGAATATTAAACATTTCCAGCACTGTAAGTAGGAGGGGAAAAGTAAGTAATTCAAGAGTCACAATCAATAAGGAAGAGACCGTGAAGGATTGCTGTGCAGGGAATATTCCTCTGCCTCCCAATAGCATTTGTTCTGTGCTAAACCAGAGTATTTTTGGGGACTTCTGTTGCTTATAGGTGTACCAGTCATGGACCAGCACTCAGCTGAGTAAGGTACTGTATAAATGCAGAACAGAAAGATAAATCTAAGCCAAGAGCTCAGAGATGGATGCAGACAGACAGCTGGGGGAATAGAAGGAAACAGTGACATTATAATATTTGAGTCCTTATTTCACATAAACAGTGACAGGCACAATGACAAAATTTTTTCGCATTTTTTGAAAGCTGCTGCTTCCTCTGTCAGCCCCAACCCTGCCATCCCCCAAGCCTATACGAAATAAATCAGTCTGTTAATAATGACTGAGCTGCACTGGCAGCCAAGGTCGGAAGTCTAGTGAAAGACAAATGGTTAAAGTTTACTAAGCAGTTACAAACCACCAAAAACAGGTCTTAAAATGGGAAGTGTCAGGCAAGCCCTTAATAACAGGTAATACTACCAGCCCCACCCATAATTATGGTACTTGTCTCTCCACCCTCTGAATGTCACTCGTTTCCATCAATTGCAGGCTTCTCCGAGCACAGACAGTGCCTTGGCAATGTCTGCACACTGCCATGCAAAAATGGGGTGATGTTTTTTATCTGAGTTCTCAAAAGCTGCCGCAGTACATGTATTAAACAATAACAGCACAAATAATAGCAATAATAACAAAACAGGAGTATCAGCTCCGTGCACATCCAGCTATGCTGATGCTATCATATCCCCTGCACCGTTTCAGGCAACCTTGAAAGACTGCGTGTAGATGTATTGAAAGGAATACATTTACGGAACATCACATAGTCCCCATTAGGAGATTTTTATGATCACATTACTCTGTGCTTTGTCTTCAAACGGAGACTTCGCTGGCTTTTCCACCCATAAGCAAGAAAAAATACTTGCCACACTCATTATCAGTCTCTTGGTTCAGATTTTCTCTCTGATGTACAGCTGCTTCATTTTGTTTCTCAGCTCCAACAAGAGGTATTATTGTCACCTTTTCCGTAACAATTTCCTTATACTTCTGAAACTAGGCGACAGTCAAGGATCGTACTATGAGCCTGAAACTGGTACATACTAAGAAATGCTTTAGATGTAAAGAGATGGTTAAATATTTTTGTTTAGTTGTTATTTTACACATTTACTACCATTCAGGTTAGAGGGATTTTTAAATTTTTATCAGATAATTATATTATCTTACTCACGAGCCTTGTAATTTGTTTGCTCTGTTTAGGGGGACCTTGAGTGAATGCAAATCACATTGATTTCTATACCTGCTGATTTGATACAGGGTGTTTTTAAACATTGGACTCAATGTTCAAGAAAGAAATATATATATATATATATATATATGGGTTGAAATTTCAAATAAATAGGGGTTTGTGAAGCAAATTAAGGAAGATTTTGAGAGACTTAGTGCCTCAGTGAACAAGCTCCTGTGTATTTGTAACAATATAATTCACAAGTCACAGTAAATCAAATGTGGTGCTTTGATTTGTGAAAATATGCAAGAATATCCTTTTAACTATCTGATCAGCTCCATACTGAGCCCTCACACTTCCAAAAGGTCAGAATCCAAAAGGGTTAAGTATTGACTGACAAGAGGATGAAAGGGAAAGCAACAGAATGTAGGTGTATAAAGGTCTGGAGGGACATTCCTAAAAGTCAGTATCAGTTTTTACACTTCTTGCACAGGACCAGATATGAATTTCAAATAATGAATAGATTCAGATCATCTGTACTTTCCAAAAACGTGAAACTCATATTTATCTGTGCCCATGCCAAAAACTTCTCTTCTTTTTTCTTGCTCAAGCCTCCATTATTTTGAAAATTCATGCCAAAAATCATCATTTTTACTCTTTTTCACACGTTTTCACCTGTTTAGAACAATATACCCTTTCCTGTCTTTGACCATATAATCTCTACAGTCACTTACTGAATTATGCAACCCAAGAGTTTACAAAATTACACATGGGTGAAATTTGCTAGTCACCTGGTGTGTCAATTTGTTAGAAAGAAATGGGTTTGAAAGCAAAAAAATCCTCGGGTGTTGGCTATTTCCAGCACCACCAAAAAATGCTTTGGATCCTGCAACAAGCAGGTTAGTGAGTTACATAAATGGGTAATGTGCCCCTGCCCCTCAGTTCGGCTACAGTAGAGCCATAAAAGGGACTATTGCCCTGTTAAAGGACCTTCCACGGTGGCAGTGGCAGGATGAGAGGACCACAGGGTGAGGGGTTGACTACAAAAGGCCCTTGGCGATTTGTGTTCCACTTTCCTTTTCCTAGGGGCAGGATGTTTTGGTAAGAGACAGTTTGCTGGCAACCTGATCCTCCCTGGAGTTATGGAGATCCTCAAAGGAGACGTGCCGGCAGACGGTGTCCCCCACTCCCCTTGATGGGCTTTTCCAGTTCGCTGTGGATCTCTCCCACAACAGACCTCCTGATCAGCTCCTTCTTCTTTCCACAGCACAAGCTCAGCCATATTCGAGTCTCTTAGCAGTGCGCACCACTTCAGGAAGCCTCACCTTGTTGTTTATGTGGCAGAATGGCTCCACTGTGCACTGGTATTAACCGGCTTCAAAAAAATAATCATTTCAGAAGTTGTGTGGCTTCTAAATGGGAGCAAGAATCTGATGGTTGAGAAAGGCAATGGCAAACAGAGCAAGACTGGGAAGACCAAGAAGCATATGAGGTGGAAATAACTACTAACCCAGCCTTTTGACTTAGGGCTTCCCGGAAACCATAGAATTTTTGTCTCTGTCCCACAGGATTTCACATGCACCAGGGATAAATAAATCTGTTGGCAAAGTTGGCAGAGCCCTTTCCTCACTTGTGCTCTAGAGGTTTTGGTGCCCAAAGCTAAAAGCTTCACCCAAAGACACTTTCCAAGCCATCCCTCTGTACTACAGGAAATCCGATGCAAAGAAAGAGATCCTGATTTGTCCAGCTCTGCAGAAGCGTGAAAGAAGAGCTCAGAAATTGTAAAGCCATGTCCCAGCTGAAAACCCTCCAGCCATAGAGCACCTGTGGCCTGAGATGTGGCACAGCCCTCTCTGGACTGGTAAGTGAGCTGGCTCAGGATGGGTTGCAGGGACCCCTGGGCACACAAAGCAGTACCTCCACATACTGCCTCCCCTCCAGCCCTGTGGATGTTGCCTGACAAATTATAGCAAGTGATGCTGCTGTAAATGGCAATATCTCTGGGAATGGCTTCATTCAAATCACACTGCTCTGGCAGTGCACAGGGAGAAAGGTGGGTGAATGAAAAAAGGCAGAGCCGGCTCAGTAGCAAATATTGACTCAAAACAATAACAAAACATTATTGTACAAACCCAAACACTGAACAGGTGAATTTGTGCATGAGTATAACCCAGGAAAGGGCTTCAGACTCACACATTCATGTTCATATTTCTGGTGCTAAAGCATACGCTTGCAGAAATGGAACCTGCATAAGCACAGGTTGCAGAAACTTAGAGGAGGTAAATAAAAAAAAGTAATTTATAATTATGCAGGAGGGCAGATATTACCAGATATAATAAAGCAGTGATGCAATTGCTTAGTTTGGGGCTTGTTTGTTTGTTAGTTTTTAATAAGGATACTCCGAGGATACTCCTGCTGGCATTCCTTAATTCTCAACGAATGCTCTCTTGATTGGGTGCTCAGCATCAGCAAGGATTAGGCTCACACTCAACATTCACAGTAAAGCTTGAGTCACATTAGCTCATGAACAAAAAATAATCTCTACTTTGTTACAGTCATATATACAGCAATACAAAGGTGACAGTCATACTACCTGCATTGTACAGGTTATCCTACAATTAAATACCTGCATTTCTCCTCTTCTTCATTTTTGTTCTTTGCTGAGGGAGGAGTGGTTTATGATGGAAAATAAACAGCTTGTTGTACCTTCTCTCCCCATCCACTTAATTAATCAGGTTGCATGTGCCTTCTTAATGAAGCCAGCCATGATTTTCACTGTGTAGTGTGAAGCTGCTGTTCTCCAACACCTGCATTTCTGCTGGGTCGGCCTAGGTAAACCACAGGTTCTGAGTTTTCCTGCTGAATGCCAAGCAAGCCGTTTTTCTTGGCAGACAGCAAAGCTGCAAGAGCACCTGCTAGCTTGAGCAAGGGAGGGTACTCTACTAAATAACCCAAAAACCTGTCCCTCAGTCCTGCTTCAGATCTCAAGTTTTGATTTGTATTTTCCTAGCCTGTGTTATGTGGTCCTGATAACCTCAGCCAGGCAGTGCTTGGGTTCTTCCAGCAGCATGAAGCAGTTAGATGGATGCACAAGTTATGAAATATTGATCCAATTCCCCCACTGAAATCACCTACCAGCAAAATATGGATATCCTTTGAGAACATGAACAGCACTGTGACTCGTAAAAGCAAAATACCAGGAATCAGAGGAAGAGAGCCTAAAGAACCACTCATTTGTGGCACCAGCTTTACTTAGGAGAAAGGAGACGCTGACTGGGCTGTGGAAATACCTGCAAGGAAGTTTGCGAAAGCGCATTTTCACCCTGTGCTTCATATGCAGAAATGCTACACTATTTACTTACTTGGATGATGACTGGGAGACACATTAGCATGAACTATTATGGAGATGAATGCCTCAGTTTTAGGAATTCATATCCCAGTTGTTACTCTGAGAAAATTGCTATGGACATAGATGGAAGCAAAGCCCAACTAATAACTTAAAAATCAGATCTCTGGAGTAGACATGAAGAAGCTGCAGAAAAAGAAACAGGAGTTTGATACAAAAGCAGCCTTAAAACCAGAACCATTTTCACTAGCGTGGTACATACATCTTTGCTTAACTGATTATACGTTTTCTTCATTGGGCAAAAGGGATTTGAGACATGCAAATTCTAGCTTAGGGATGAGTTGTGCAACGTCACATTTGCTCATGAGTAATCCCATTGACCTCCCCAGGCCGCCTCGTGCGAGCAGGGCGCTCCTGGCCAGCGCTGCGGGGTTTCGGTGCATTTCTGCATCGGCAGCATCCTCCCGGGCAGCGCCGCGCCCGCCCGGCTCCCGCACCGCGGCTCCCTCCGCTCCTCGAGCGCTGGGGAGAGCTGTCCCGGGTCAGGCACCACTTGGATTAGTTCTCTTAGGATACGCACCATACTTTTTTTTTTTTTTTCCCACGATCGTAGAAAGAACGTTTCAAGGTTACTCTGCGAGAATAATCAATCTTTTAAAACACACAAGTTCCCTAATTACGTTTGCAAAGAAAACAGGGAAAAGAGTGGCGCGTGTGCTGTAGCAATGAGAAAAAAGCTAGTAAAGTCAGCACAGCTGAGCCCCTAATTTTGTCTTTTCACCCAGTTTCAGACAATTAGGTCTGTGAACAGTAAAATAAAAAAAAAAAAATAAAAAAAGGGAAAAAAAGATAAAGAAGCACGTGGTTAATTTTTACAACACGGTGCCCAAATGAAAAGAGACCACTTGGCTTCATCGTAGTCTGAAGAATGCTGTAACACACTACCGGTACATGCCTGTGAGGTAACTAGTAACTGGCTTCCATAAACACTACATTTACCAGAAGAAAAAAACAGTAAAAATCCCTGCTTAGTTCACTGCTCATTATACAAGCCAAATTGCAAAGAGATTTTTTTTTTCTCTGCAATGAAGTAAATGGAAGAGCCAACACACACAAATATGCATCTGTTACTAATGAGATGTTTACAGCCCCTGCCTTGCCAATTGCACGTATGTAATACCTCGCTGCGTCCTTACCTATAGAGCTCTGGTTAAGAGACAATAGGTGCAAATTAATGTCTAAACAGACATTATCTCTTCAAGCCTGGACATGACTTGAAGCCTTGTTAAATATTTTTAAATGCCACAGCTTTCTACTAAGGTTTTAAAACCCTTTCTTCCACTCTTTGCTGATGGTAAAAATGTTCGGGGGACAGGACAAGATATTTATAATAACAGGACATTTTGCTCCGCACTTTGTTTTAGCATGCGGGGGGAATAATAATTGTATTCAGACTTGAAATGGCTTGGGTTACGCAGTTCAGAGCACAAGCACCTGCAGCAAATTAATTTGTTGTAGCACATTTATTATCTCATAGCTTCTATTTAGGCTGCAGCTGTTGCTATTATGTTAATAATGTTTTTTATCACCACTGTATACAACAGGTTATGGTAATAGAGAAATTTTGGGGCGTGGGGTGTTGGTTTGGTCTTTTTTTAAATTTTATTTCTCAGAAAGAAAAAAGATGGGGAGAATATAACACATAAGCATTGATCAGGCATTTAGCCTTCTGTTTATTAGCTGATTTGAAAGAGAATGGGCAAGAGAAATTAGAAAAGAGTAACAATAGACAAAGATGGCGCGTGCAGAATTTGTGAAAGCAAAAAAGAAGAAGAGATGGAAAAAAAGAAAGAAAGAAAGAAAGACCGAACACCGCAGTGCTGGGGTGGTGAGTGTTCGGGTGGGGGCGGGGAAAATGCTGCAGTTTTCGTGAAATAATAAGGTGGAAAAAAAGGCATACAAAGAGTAGGTTTTTCATTGTCTGTAAAATATAAACACAGATGAATTCTGTCTTTGGTTTGTTCATGCTTTTCACTCTGCACAGCAGGGATGTTCTTAAGAAGTTGCCCTCTGCGAAATTTCACTAAATGGAAACCGTGGACCCTGCATGATGCGATTATAATCACACCAGCCATTCTTTTTACATAATTTTTTGTTTAAAATCCAGTAATGCTTCTTGTTTTTAAAACATATATCTATATCTATACACGCATCTAAAACAGTGCTGGTTTACGTCCCCCCAGGAAAGTGCAAGCTGAAGCTATAACTGGCTGTATCCCATCCGCAAATCTCCATGGACTCAAAAACAATATGAAAATTTTTAGCTGACAAGAACATGTCTGCTGCCTGCAGTCACTGCAATAGCTCACCATGTTGCCTACTAACCAAAAGATCAAAAATTATCGATTTCATGGCGCTGCGTGCTTGGGATAGAAAAGCTACTTTAAAATTTGCATTATTTAAGAAATGAATTAAGAGAAAAGACTCATGTTTTAGAGCACTTTGGAATGTAAAAATGGCTTTATGTTTTAATCTTATCAATGATTTACTATAATTCTATTATTTTTAGCAGCTGGGGTCTGGAAATGATTTTTTTTTTGCCGATGAATTTAGGATTTTGCCGCAGTATACATCTGCAGTCCCAGAATCCTCTGGTAAGATAATCCCTCCTGCGATGGGGAAACGCCTTTAACCTTTTCGTGAATGAAAAATATGCAACCATTTTGAAATAAAAAGGGGAAAAGAATGATGATTTCTAAGAGCTGGAATGAAATTTACAGCGAATTGAAAGAGCAAGGAAAGGAAAACATACTGTAATCGCGTTGTGGCGTTGGAGTTTCTAGCTGTTGTCTCCATCGCTCCTACCCTTTCTCCAACGGTGTCCGTAAATAAGCCTGGAGTATGGTGTCACCCATATCTCACGCGGGTGAGAAATGGAGAACCAAGGTGCTCAGAAACGCAGCACTTCCTTGCCAAAACTGCACAAGTGTTACAACCACAACCTCCACGCTGCAGGCTTTAAGGACAATTTTGATTATCGGTCATTGAAATTCATTTGACCAGTGGATTCGTAAGATGACCAGGCTGCGTTAGGGGAGCCAAGCCTCTAGAAAGCATGAGGTGTTTACAGCTGCTCGGGGCTTTCAGCTGGAAAGGGAGAGGGAATTTTTCTGCGGCATAAGGAAATTCTGAAGCCCTAATCCATGCACAGCCTTGTTGAAATGAAACTACTACTCTGATCTTCTCATATTTTCAGACTGCACGGTAATTAAGAAAGAGTGGTCTGAAGAGAAAAATCGTGTCTTAATGATTTACTATCTTATGTTTTAAGATTATATATTAGAGCCAATTACTCGAAATGAGGAAATCTGGCCTAAAGCTATTGAAAGAAAAAGGAAAAATTATAGATCAGCTACCTTCTTAAAGACAGCTTCCGATATGAGTACAGCTATGTATTTAGAGTATTGACAATTAAAGGGTTACAACTCTCAGAAACCAGGGGTTTCATGTGGACAGAGTTTCATTAGGGAAGCAGGAGGTCGGTGTCACACCTCTGCAACTGGTATTGCTTTTTCCTGTGATTTTGGATGTCTTTTCTGCCAGGGTACCTCAACACAACCATTGCAATTGTTTTAAATGAGGAGTGTAAGACCCATAACCATTAAGAGACAGGAAAACAAATTTTAAAGGAAAGCTTAGGTGCTGCCATAGACGCGATGATGACAACATTTTGTTCAGTATTGTGGATTTTTTGCTCACATGATCATGCATTACATTTTGAATATAAAGCCATCTTGATATTTGTCTAGTAGTAATTAAAATATACGTACTGGGAGATGCAATGCTTCATGTTTAGTCTGTTCCATTGCTTAATATGCCAGTAATCAGATATTCTGATGAGTAATGCCTCAGCTACTAAATCAGCTGGAGACTTTAATCTTAGTTTCTGAACATACCTGATAAATAAACTGTTGTAGGAATTCATGTGCACTGAATTAAAGAAGGAAGTTTTAAGGCATATTGCATTTATCCAAAATGAACAGGAAGGGAAAGAACAACTTTTAAAAATCAAATTGGTGGTCAATGACAATTCTATTTCTGATGCTTGCAGAAACATTTATAGACTACTCCAATTTATGTCATTTGAACCAGTTAACAAGATTTTTTGATCAATATTTTTCTGTACTAATTTATTACTAATTTGTAGGGTCTTTCTTTCCTTCAAAATCACTGAGATACACATGCACTTTTTTTTTTGCATTATTTTTGAGAAAAGCAAAATCTCACCATTATTTTTATTTTGAATAATTATATTTTTCTTTGTTGATAAAGAATATTTTTTCCCACTGAAACTGAGCCTGAATGGCATAGCTATTTACTTTAGCAGAGTAAAGACCTTGATGTGTATTAATAAAACGTAGGTCTCAAGTATGAGGCAGAAGTTACACTGATTAGTCCTGTGTCTCAAAGAGTGCTTAAATATCACAAGCATCTCCCTTTCTTTTCCCCTTCGCTCCTGTATGAAAGTGAGACTATGTGACTTTTAAAATACACTACAACCTCACTTTGCTGGAAGAAGACTCCTTTTATTTTTTTTCTTCCGGTTAAGAGGATCAGAATGATGTATCTTTTTGCTGACAAGTGACTATATATTTAGTCAGTGTCTGAAAAAAAAATATCTGTAGTTGATTCTTGAATATGTTCCTAGAGCATGCACAGTTAGAAGCCAATTATGCATACATTTTTAAGATCCATATGGGAAATCAAAGATTCAGGCCCAGAGCCCTAGATATTTCTGTAATTGGTAATTTTGCTTTGTCCTCATATTAGTACCATGGCTACTCATTTGTTACTATGTTCCTTACAAACATAGTTAAACTTCAGGATTTCAGAAGGAAAGGTGACCATCTAAGTTTACATTTAACTGTTTCTTATTTTTAATTAAGGAGCTTCCTACTTTTTACCGTACTAAAAGTTGACTCTCCAAAAGCAGTGCTAAGGATGAAAAAAAAAAAAAGAGTTAACAAAAAGATTTAAATCATTATCTTTTAAAATTCAACCATGAAGCTCTCCTTTGCACTGAGGATTTCTTACTGCAAGGATACACAATGGACATGTTAGGGGACCGCTTGACCTTTTAAAAAAAAATATGTCTGCAGCATATTCTTCTAGTAAACTTCCACCAAAACAAACCTATTAAAGTATAAAAGAGTTCAGAGGAAACTTCTGAAGCTGCACAGACACACTCAGTGCATCTTGGGGAGGAAAGGAAAAAAAAGTAGAAGAGGAAGAATAACTGGACTGTTCGTGAATTTACTGATGAAGCCACACACTGTAATAATTCCATATAACATTTACTCTTCTTGTTTTGATAGTGGAACTTGGCACACTGTATTTTAGAAAAATTAGGAATATTAAATGTAGTTTAGAAACATTTTTATAATTGAGAGAACACCGACAAGTTAATCGTAATTTCAATTCGGCTATTAAGATACTTGTTTTTCTGAAGTAGGGGTTTGGGAATTTTTTTAAGGTACAATTTTAGAAAATGTTTAGCTACCTAATAGCTAAAAATTACAAAGATGATATGAACTAAATTTCTATAAGCAATGTGTTTAGATGCAAAAGTATCCTAACCACTTTGCAGTGAAACAAATAGAGATTAAAATTACAACAACTCATGCAAAAGTAAAGCATCCAAAAATCAAGAAGAGTTAGTCATTAGGTACTAAAGGCCTTACAAAATTTATATATATATATATAAGTTGTATGTTTTAAACCTGTTTTTAAAAGGTCTAGTTCCAGTTGTCCTCGTCAGGTCAAAAAGAAAAGCAGTCCACAGTTCAGGGGCCCGAAGCAGAGACATGGACTGTACCCCTCCTGCTCCTGCAAAATCCAGGCTCCAAAAGCCCCATCCCTGCAGACCTCGGCGGGTGGGATGGCACACAAAGAGGCTCTGAAAGGTATCTGGGACCATGCAATGCATCAAGGGCGTTTGACTGATTCTACTGTTGTTATCAAGTACCCAATGGAATTGCTTATAGTGAATTTGGCAATAATGCCCTATAGAAACAGCACTTTGAACTTATATAGTACCTTTGATCCAGGGATCTAAAAGGAGGGGTTTGTCAGTATTACTATTCCCATTTTACAGAGGGTGAAACCGAGGCAGAGCAGATTTTCTCAAGGTTGTAGAAGGCGGCAGCTGAGAAAGGAAGGTGGACAAAGAAATTAACTCTTCCCCCCACACCCTTTTCTCTTTTTTATTGCTCAAGACAATCTTCAGGAATACTTTATCTGGCTCTTATTTTAAATTGGAATAGAGTTTCTGGTGTCAAGAACAAGGTCCTTCTGCTTATAGCTGCAAGAAATAACTCCCCAGGAAGGTGATGAACACTCACAGTCCACTGGCCTGATCTGGCACAATTTTCTTTGCCACCTCTTGCCAACAGCTGCCCTCATTCTTGCCCCTCTTTTGACCAGTATTGTCAAAATGGGCAACTCCTAAGAGAAAAGAGGAAAGCTGCATTTCTCAACTCTCCAACTTCAGGGTTGTCCAGGTAGCATTTCTTTTCCTTACTAGTGGGCACCAGAGGTTGGCCACAGCAGAGGGAGGCTGGTGGGTGAATGACTGCTATGCCCTGTAGTGTCAGGGGTAGTGGGGAGGAAAATAGGATTTTTTTTTTTTTTAATCACCACTGCCTATGAATGACTGCTATGCCCTGCAGTGTCAGGGGTAGTGGGGGGGAAAATAGGATTTTTTTTTTTTTTTTTAATCACCACTGCCTGTCCAATGTCATATGAGTAGTGACAGCTAACCCACCCTTGGAAGCCCTCTTCTGCACTTGCCTCACAGAATTGTGTCCCCCTTGTCACCCAAGCCAGTTCCACCTTGTCTCTCGTTTGCAGCAAGCCTTATATTACCCTCCCAACAAACCCTCAGGAGAAATCCCGTTTTAAAAAGCTCCAAATTCAAAAGAAAGCAGTTTACGTGAAAATCAAGCAGCACTGTTAAAGAAGTTCCTTTAGTCTAACACTTCATCTGACTGAATAATCAACAGGAAAACCCCAAATCTTTAATTGCAACTTTCTAAGTAGAAAACTAAACTTAGAACCTGTTTAAAACAAGATTATCGGTGGAAAAAAACAGGCATAAAGGTAGCCCCTCTGTGAACCGCGCATCTCCCTGCTGCAAGAGCTGCAAAAACTAGAGGCTGGTGGGGGACAGGAGGCTGCAAGAAGCAAAACAAGAATTCAATCTCCCACATCAGCCCGTGCCAAAGCAAATTTATACGGCAGGGGGGAGCAAAATAATATCCATCTTTGCTCTGGCAACGGATGTTTTCCATAACCACGTTGTGTATACGGTCCTTGTTTCATGTGGAGGGAGGTGTGAATGTATTTTTCCCTCCTGGTATGTTAAACACAGACTTTGCCATTGCAAGACGGTGCACGCAAAAAGTCTGTAAAACATTCTGCTGTTCAAGCCCGAGCACGCCGAGAAGAGGCCGCCGCGGACGTGCCTTCACACGCCGCGAAAAAACCCTTGTGCAATTCGTATTTTCCTGTTTTTTACGAATCGCTCAAGAAGCGAGGGAAAGGCAGGGACGAGGAGGTGTTGGAGCGGGGGGCGGCGGGGGG